>NW_016690545.1:176079-188278 GCF_001604755.1 Lepidothrix coronata | reverse complement strand
GAGAGGGAACGGCCTCAAGCTGTGCCAGGGGAGGGTCAGGCTGGAGTTTGGGGGAAATTTCTTCATGGAAGGGGTTGTTGGGCCTTGGAAGGGGCTGCCCAGGGAGGTTTGGAGTCCCCCCCATCCCTGGAGGTGTCCAAGGAAGGCCTGGACGTGGCACTCGGGGCTCTGGGCTGGGGGACAGGGTGGGCATCGGGCACAGGGGGGACTCGGTGATCCTGGAGGGCTTTTCCAACCTAAATGATCCTGGGATTCTGTGATCAGAGAGGAATTCTGTTCCCAGCAGGCCTCCCTCCCTTCCCTGGGGGTGCTCCTCTCTTCCCTCAGAGCTTTACAGATTCCTCAAGGAATCCTCGAAGCTGCTTTTATGGCCCGAGCTTTGTGTTTCTTTCCTTGCTGTTTTGCTGTTCCTGTTGCTGGGAGTTATTGCCAGTCCTTAAGTAATTTAATAAACACTTCAGATTTTATGGTGCAGGGAGGTGTGGAGAGACCTTTAACGACATCATTAATTCTCACCCAGCTTTCAACATTTTACCAGCGAAGCAAAAACCAAACCTTTTCAAACAAGAACCAAAAACGCCCCAAAAGGCACCTCCCAGAAATATTTAACTCCTGGCAGGTTTATGGAAGAATTAAATGCAATTCCAGGGATCTGCTGATGTTTCATGTGGCTAATCAGGGAAGGGAATGCACGTGAAGTGGCACAGCCTGGGGTCTGCAGGGCTGCTGCTGCTGCTGCTGCCAGATTCCCCCAGAAAGCTGAGGAATGACATTACAGCCAGTGGAAAACACATTAAAGATTTACAGGATGCTGAGCACACTGGGGTGAGGGAAGAGCATCCCCTCATGACAGACAGGAGCTGCAAAAACAACCCCAGCTCTCTCGTCTGGCCCTGGAAGGAGCTCACAAAGAAATAAGAATTAAAGCTCTTCCTCGTCCAGGGCTCCTCTGGTGCATTTACTGGAAAATGAGCCAGAGCTTTAACTTGCAACCCTTGATCCTAAAGTGAAAGGATGGTTTCTGCCCACCAGGCACCCAGAAAGAATGGGAATGCCAGCTGCCCATGGCCTGGGGAACAAATACAGGCAGTAAAATGTGTTTTCAGCAGGGACAATAAACGGCCAACAGCTCATTAACAGAAGCACCTCACCGAGCCTGACCTGCTGAGGTGAGAGGGAATCTCATTAGAGGATGATTCTCTCTTAAGCCATTTATCCAGGGTTTTACCTCTCCAGAAACCTCAGACCTAATTTCAGGCTCTGAGCAGTCACGACACGAGGACAGGACGGGAGTGTCATAAAAATGAGAAACTGCAGCGATGGCTGAGCCAGATCCCAGGGAGAATCACCTCAAGAGACTGAGCCTCGCTGGTTTATTATTTCTCAGACTCCTCAAGAGCAGCAAAGAACCCTCCAAGCCTCTCAGGGCAGATTCTGGCTGACTCTGCTCCAGCTAATGAGCTCTGTCATCCCTGCTCAGCAGAGGGACTGGGGTTCTGGTGCCTTCTCCCAACTCCCTCAGCTGACTGGGGAGAGGTTCCTCATGCTCCTGCTGGAACCTCCTGCCCCCCAAGCAGCACTTGGGGGGCCTCTGCAGCTTCAGAGGGACAGGCTGGAGTGCTTGTGAGGAGCCTGAAAACAAAAAGGGCTGGAAGGAGCGGGAGAACAAACCTCACTCACCAGAAAGGGTAAATGCCCAACCGTGTCACGATGAACACGACCCCGAAGAGCATGAAGAAAGCATCACACACCCGCTGGTACTTGGCATAGTTGGCCAGCTTTGCAGCCTAAAAGAGGCAAGGAACACAGGAATATTATTCCCTTTGTGCACCCCTGGAAGTACCAGGCTGGAGAGCTTCGAAAAACTCTCAGCCACATTCGCACGGTTTGGAACAATTAGGGATTATTATAGTGTGTAATTATTATTGTTATTTATTATTATATAGGATCTTATGGGGAGAGATTATTTACAAGGGCCTGGAGTGACAGGGCAAGGGGGAATGGCTTCCCACTGACAGAGGGAAGATGGATATTGGGAAGGAATTCCTCCCTGTGAGGGTGGCGAGACCCTGGAATGGATTTCCCAGAGAAGCTGTGGCTGCCCCATCCCTGCAGGTGTCCAGTGCCAGGTTGGACAGGGCTTGGAGCAGCCCAGCCTGGTGGAACTGGACGATCTCTGAGGTTCCTCCCCACCCAAACCACTCCAGAATTCTGTGATCCTCAGCACTGAGGCAGCCAGGAGGAACAGCTGGCAGGGCGGGAGCAGCAGCGCAGGTTTCACGGCATTTCCTGATAAATTTAACTCCATTTATCGGGAATGGGGGGAATGTGGGAACGTCAGCCTGTCCCCCTGGGATCACAGCAGCACTGGGGGTGCAGAGCTTTGACAGGGAACTCACCTCTAGGAGGAAATCTGAGGCATCGTGGAGACACAGCACCAGGGTCCCGACCCGCACCATGTTGTTCATGTAGGAGAAGGTGATGAGTCCAATCGTGGCCAAGTGATGGACAAACATGATCAGGAAGTCCTGGAAACAGGGAAGGGGGGGAAAAAAAACAAAGGTAAAGACCCTTTGGCTGTCGAAAAAAAATCCACAAAGGTTTGGGACAGAGCCACCAAAGTGGGGTCAGGGGGTTGCTTCAGCCCGGGCTCTGACTCCACCTCATCACACACCCACCGTCACCACGGAGGATTCCAGAAAGGTCTCTCAGCTCTGGTGCTCCTGCAGGCACAGGGAGCACACCCCCCCAGCCTGCAGAGCCCTCAGAAGTGACTGACAGGACACCACATGGCCCCTGTTTTTGGCTCCCTTTGGTCTGACACCACTCGTGCTCTCAGCTCCTGGCACAGATTTCAGCGCTGCTGCTGCTGCCAGTGATCAAACCCTGCCAGGGGCAGAGCGGGCACAGAGCACCAGATAACCCAGAAGGAGGCCTCTTCATCACAAAAAACCCCTCCAATGCCCAATATCCAGGGCTGTTCTCCAGCTCAGCCCCCAGGTACAACCCTCCCGTGGCCCTGGGCCTCCCCCTGCTGCAGTGGGGGACGTGAGGAGCTCGTTAAAGTCAAAATTAAACATTATAAACCCCGTCCCAGAGGCTCTTCATCACTCCCTGTCTGCAGCTCCACCAGATCCCCCAGGGCCTCACCTGCCAATGTTTCAGCACTGACAATAATCCCAGGCAAACCTGGGGGTTTTTTTGGTTTGTTTTTTTTTTTTTTGAACAGCCAAAGCGAGAATTGGGATAATTTGCTGCTTTGCAGCTCGGGGGACAGGAGAAACAAAACCCCCTGATTTACTGGGGTAAACAAGGAGCCAAACCCCGGAACAGAATTAGATCCCAGCAACTGTGACCACTCGTCACCTGCTCCACACACAGAGATGAAAAATCACCCTCCAAAAACCCCATTTATTATCGGGGTTTGCCATTTGCTCAGCAGCTCTGGGGGGCAGCTCATTTCCTTAGTTAAATGTATTTTCAGGCAGCTGGTTTTGTCAACTTTTGACTGGGAGGCACTGGGTGATCCTGTCCTTTCCCCCTGCAAGGTGAGAGGGACTCGAGGACCCACCAGGCTGCAGGTCAGGCTTGTTCCTCCCTTTTTTTTTTCCCCCCAGGATTGGGTGGTGATTACAACAGGAGGGAGGCCCACAAAGGTGTGAAACGAGGAAGAAAAGAGTTATTATAATGATTTAGCTCTGTTCACATTTTTTTTGTTAGTCCTATCTCTTGCTGTTGCCACCACTGTTAATTATTATTTTGGCTGTTAAGCAGTTAATTCGATTTTGGGTTCGTCTCACCTTCCGTTTAATGTCTGTAAACTGAGAAAACATGAGGGACCAGTAGAAGGCCAGCTCCAAGATATAGTAATAATAAAGCCTGGATGTTAGAGGCTGCAACGCAGAGACAGCACAGTTAGAAGGCAAAACACACCCGAAAATTTACATTAAAATCACTTTTTTTTCCCCCCTTTCCTCCTCTCCCATCCCACTCCAGGATTGCTGAAGTTAAATGATTAAAGGTTTAGTGACAACAAGCTTTAAGCAACAGAGGTCTCGCTCCAGGCTTTACTCACACAACCACATTTGTGTGTTGGAGCTTTGTTCCAGAGGAGTAAATTCCCCCTGTCAATATTTACAACCCCTGGAGCAGGAACAGACTGGTTGGCCTCTACACAGCAAATAAATAAATAAATCACCACCACGATTTTTATCCCTTTTTTTTTCCCCCTCCACCCCCCCAACACTTTTAATAATCTCAGCAGCAAATAAACGTAAAATGAATGAGTCGGTTGTGTCTGAGGAAACTCTGCTGGCTGCCAAACCCAACCAGGATGTAAAGACATAAATGTCAGGGCTCCGAGCCAGCACCTTAACAAAAAAAAAATAATAAAACCTGACACTGTCCAAAAAAAGCTGGAATTTAGGAAGGGTTTCCTCTCCTTACCTGGAAAGGGTAGTTGTACCAGCACTGTCGTGTGTCCCAAAACCAGGGGGCCTGAAGGGAAAGGGGAGTTATTACAGAAATAATTTATATATAAATTATATAAACCCCCCCCAGTTTTTAACTCCCCATCACCCAAAGAAATTTTATCTCACTGAAATTTTATCTTGATTCTGCCGTTTACATTTATTGTATTAAATGTAATTTAATTTATTTATTGTAAATAATTTATTTATTTATTTATTATTATATAAATTATTTAAATTTATATTATATACAGTAAATTTAAATTATATAAATTATTATATAAATTATTTATTATTATAATAATGAATAATTATAATTATTATAATAATATAATATATAATAAATAATAATATAATAAATTATTATAAATAATTTATTTATTGTAAATAAATAAACTGTAAATATTGTGAATATTTAATTTACTGTATTAAATATTTATTCTTATAGCTACATTTATTGCATTAAAACCTTCTTTTTTTTTTGCAGTCAAACAGGAGTTAGACTGCAATGGAAATTCCAGGAATAATCATACAGCTCTAATAATGATAATAAAGAACCCAAAGAGATGAACCCTTCAAGAAGGAGAGGAGAAAAAATGAAGCAGCTCCCCCATAGCAAAAAAGAAAAAAACCCCACCCAGTTTTGTCCCATTCTGGGGTAACAGGAAAAGTAATTTTCTATTTTCTACAATTTTCTGTTATGACAAATCTGTATGGAAGCTTCCCTGTAAAGGGGGTCCTCAACAGAAAATCAGGGAGCACAAAGATCACTAAATCCCCCCCTCCTTCCAAGCCAGGTGAAAGCACCAGAGGAGAGACAGTGGTGGTGAAAACCCCCCTAAATTTTGGCAGGACAGACCAAAACCCAGCTGCAGCCACCCAGAACAGACCCAACTCACCGTCCAGAGAAACCTGATTCCATAAAAAAATATGCTTAAATAAAATGTAAATCTCCACCTGGAAAAAAAAAAAAGAAGTGGAAAAAAATCAGCTTGGGACAGAGAAGCAGCTTCTGGGTCAACAAATGTCACAAAAAAAGCGAGGTAACGGTGAAAAACCCCAATTCTGGCACCTCAAAAGCTTTCACTCACCTTCATTCCCAAACATTTCGGGTCAGATAAACCCATTTAAGGGTTTTTTCACACCACACACGAGTTGGCATCAACAGCCCAGTTTGAAGTTCAGGGTGAACGTGCACCATTCATGTGCTTTTACAGACAGCAAGATAACAACAAGCAAAGTCACTGTTACCCAGAGTGATCCTAAAATAGAGAGATTTTTGTCCTGGGGGCTTTAAGCAGACAAAAACCACACTGGGGGAAGAATTAATGAGAAGAAAGTTACTGGAAAGAAACCAGCAGAGGAGAAGTGAGTCAGGAGAAGGTGACTGAGGTGCTGCTCCCCCAGCAGAGGTGAGTGCAGGAGCTCAGGGGAGGGAGAGAGAACAAAGGATGAGGAGAAGAGGGAGCCAAGAAGTGGCTGCAGCAAAGTCTGTACGTGGTGTGAGCCAGAAGGTCACCGTGGCTGGGAACGAGCCCTGCAGCTGGGCAGGCAGCAGGCCACTTTTTGGGGAGGTCTCCACTCAGTTTGGGCGCGTGCAGACACCCCCTGAGCCCAGCCAGGGGCCACCAAGGACCTGCCCCACCGTCTGAAGCTGCTCCTTGGCGGCAGGACTGAGCCCCGGGCTCGTGTGCTGGGCCCTCAGCCCCCCGGTATTGGAGGAGCTGAGGATTTTAGGAAGCCCTTCCTTTGCTTGGAGGAGAATTCAGGGCCTGGTTTGGCCGAGCAGCTGCCCCAGGGGTTGGTCAGAGAGGAGGGGCCCCTCCCAGACGTACATGCTCTCACAGAACTTGGTGAGGGTGGTGGGTTTGTCCTGGTTCCTCCGGTGGCGGAACCAGCGCTGGATCTTCCTCACGTCCCAGTCCAGCTGCTTGGACAGGCCTTCCAACCTCTTTGCATCTGGAGACTGGAGGAGAACCAAACAAGGGGGGGGTCACTTCTCCCGCTCCCCCCCAACAGAAATGATGCACAGGTACAAAAAAACCACACCAGGAATGGACTAAAAGAGAGCCCAAAAGCAGGAACCCGTCGCCACAAACGTTCGCTCAGCTTTGACCTTCGTAAGCCACTAATTATTTAATTATTCAGCACGGCTTTGGTGGAACATTTCCTCACCTATATTTCATCAGCTGAGCAAGGATGCCTTAATTCTGGGGGAGGGAGGAGCTGTTAAAGTGTCCTGTCCTACCTGTTGAAGCTGCACCTCCATTCAAACAGCCCAGAACTCGGGGAGCTCAAAGCTGGAGAAGAAGTTTAGGGGGTTCCTGCTCACAGCAAGGACAGGGAAACTTCAAAGCAAGAGCTGGTTTAGCACAGCAGATGTCTGTGTGTTCTAAAGGGCATGGGCAGAAATTGTGTTATTTCTGTTATCAAAGTTCATAAGTGGAAATAAATGTGAAGACTGAAATAGTTCTGTGATAAAGAACACGGCGCTGTTCTCTGGCTGCAAACTCTCCTGGGAGTTTGTCTGAGTGAAGACAAATGGATTTATCAGAGACAAAGTGAACCAAACCTGGCAACTCCCTCTCCAGTGGCCCAGGGGGGAGATAATTCAGAGCAGAGTCCTTTCAACCAGCTCTGCCAGGGAGCTCTTACCCCTGACAGATGATAAACACATTTCACTGCTTGAGTTACACACACACCCCAAAATCAGGGTGCTGATTTAACACACAGTCACCAGCCTGCCCAGCTGAGAGGCAAAGGCATCTGTAATGTGATTTTCTGTGCCCTGTCAGCCCCTCACAACCAGACCCCCCAGCACTTTACTGGGATTTAGTGGTCGGGGCTGACACTGCACTGGAAGGGAACCTGTGTCCAAGGAGGATTCCAGAGCAGCAGTGAAATCCTCTCCCTGCTCCAGTGCCACCCCTCCAGCCCCAGCAGCTCCCTGGGACAGCCACAGGCAGCTCTGGTTTCACAGCAGATAAATTCTGCACAGCCTGTGACCTCCTGGGCTTTCTAAACATTCATTTCAAGGACATCCCCTGCATTAAAATCCTCCCCACAACCAGCAGCAGATCCTGGGGACTGCAAACCTCCCTCAGGACTTTAATGTTCCCACAGGGACACTTTTTAGTGAGGTTTTTTTTTATTGAATTCCCCTTTATCTGCTCCAGGAGACGAGGTTCAGCATCCCCCAAATCTCAGCATCAAACCTTCCACTCCTTTATCTGTAATGAAAAATCTCTCTCTCTCGCTGCCTGCGCGGATTTCACCGTCAATACTGAATAAAACATCCAATAAATAAATACTGAATAAAGCTCTGGAGCGATGGAGCCCTGAGAGCTCAAGGGAAGGAAAGGAAACAATCCCAAGAAACACCTCCTGCCACCAGTAAATGTCCTGCCCTTCATCTGACTGAACACTTCCCTGAATAACCCACTTGCACTGACAGCTGCTGCCCAATTCCACAGGAAATGGCACAAATAAGGGGAAGGCACTCACAACAAAACCAATAAAAGCAGCAAAGGAACAAAGTCCAAGGAGAAGAGAAGCTCTTTCCCAGTGGAAGACGCTGGGAAATCTCTTGTTAAGCTCCTGTCACAGGAGCCACAACCTGGAGCAAAGGCAGGAACTGAAGGACCTGCCTGCAGAGGGGAACGTTTTTACTCAAAAGCAGGTTTTCCTGGGCAGAAAACCACGGCTCAGCCACGAAGGGAATCCACTTTGCCCCCACTTGGACGCACCAGAGGCAAAGCAAAGGCAGAAGGAGCCCACTGGGGAGTGCACAGAGGGAGATGTTCCCCTCACACCACAAGAGTGGAAGCAGAAAACCCTCCCCTTCCCCAAATCCTTCCCTGCAGGCCTCCATTCCCAGCAGGAGTTGACCCCTGACTCACCTTGGTGATGGATGTAAACACTTTCTCTAGGATTGCATTGGGCTGGGCTCTGTGAGGTCCACTGTCCTGGATGCCAAGGTTTATGGCACAGGGCTTGGCAATAAACCTGCAAGAGTTCCCAGGGAAAGAGCTGCGTTAAAAAAAACAGGATTTTTATTTCCCTCCTCTGCCTGAATCACAAAAAAAAACCAAACCCCAGATTTGCCACCAGCTGCAGAACCTGGGGGAACCTCCACCTCCTGGAATCTCCACTTGCTTTGCTTCAGGAAACTTCCCGTGTGAAGTAATTTCTTTTCTTAGCCCTGCTGGTAATCACAGGCAGCACGTTCTGTGCACATCAGAGGGGAGGATTAAAATCTCAGTGTCCTTGGCCTGCAAGGATCCCATTGTGTTCCCCAGGGGGATCCTCATTCCTCACAACTCAAACATCAGATCACTGGGAAGAGTCTGCTGTGAGCAGAAATGCTGCAGATGAAGCCCTAAAAACAAAATACTTTTATTTTCAGAGCAGGCCTCGGTGTCACAGGAAAAAAAGGGAAGTTCAAGCGAGACAGTTCCCAAAAGATGCTTTTTTTGTGTGAGTTTTTTTTTTTTTGTCTTTGGGGAGAATAAAGTGGCTTCTTTCCTTCAGGAGAGGAAGATGCAAGTCCCCCCCAGCCTGAAAGGCTCAAGGTGTCAGGATCTCACTCCATCCCGGGTGCTCCACGTGTTCCAAAAGCTGATTTAACTCTCCCTGAATTTTACAGCCACAGAGACTCTGAAACCAAGCCCGGGTTTGCAACCAAACCAAGCACAAACATGTTCAAAATTGCCAGGTTTTGCTGCACTTTTGTGTCAAAAACGGGCTCAGGGTTCCAAGGGAAATGCCTGTGTTACCTGATATGGGAATTGCTGCCCCTCCTGCTGGTGGCCAAGGAGCAATATTTAGTATTTTTAAATCAATTATTTCGAGAAAGAACCCGTTGCTCACAACCTTCCTTGGACACCTGCAGGGATGGGGACTCCAAACCTCCCTGGGCAGCCCCTTCCAAGGCCTGACCCCCCTTTCCCAGGAGGAAATTCCTGCTGATGTCCAACCTAAACCTCCCATCCCCTACCTGGCTCCCCCCTCTCCCTGTCAGGAGAGCGAGAATCTCCCCCCTGAGCCTCCTTTTCTCCAGGTTGAGCCCCTCCCAGGAGTTCTGCACCCCCTTCCCCAGCATCCATTCCCTCCTCTGGACACTCTGAGCTTCATTCTGACAGTCACAGCTTTAAAAAATAATTAAAACACGAAAAAGGAAGGAGTGATTTCCTCCGAGCTCGGCTCCAAGGGCTCCCGGCTTCCGCCCCGACCCGGACCCCCAGCCAGAAACTGTGTCCTGGGGTTATGAAACACTTGGCAAGACCCCCCCAAAAATGCACAAAAAAAGGGTATTTAAAAGGTCTTTCTGCTCTGCTTTCCTCCAGGACAGCACAGAGAAGTTCACATGTGCAATCACGGGACGACAAAAAGAGTTTTGGTTCATTTTCGTGGTGCTTAAACAGCTCTATTAATAAAATAAAAAAACAACAACAAAACAAGCCCTTCACCTGGCCTGAAAATACTCAGTTTGTGCCAGTTGTGCCTCCTGTCAGAGAGGAAACCTGGAAAAATCTAAAAATCTGCACGTTCACAGAATTATGGAATAGCTGAGGTTTGAAGGGATCTCTGGACAGCACCTACTCCAACCCCAGCCCACGGCAGAGGTACCTGGAGCTGCTTAATTCGATTTCTTTGTTACTCAGGAGAGTCTTCCTTTAGTTTAAGAACAAGTGAAGAGGAGGAGGAATGGTTAGGAAGGCTCACAGTGACCCGCACAAAGTTTGGGCTTTACTGCAGAGTGCAAAGCCTGAAGCACCAAGCAAAGAAAAACCAGGAAAAAAAATGCAGAAATAATTCGTTTTAGGACTTAAAAGATGGAAAAGGAAAAGGGGGGAAAAAAAAAAAAAGCCGAGCAAAAGTCCAAACTTTGCAGGAAACTGGCCCTGAGCAGGAGGCCTCCTCCACTGGGAATGTGAGGGAAAAACAGGGATTGTGCCTCCAGAAATCAGGAAGGAGGGAAAAGAAAAAGGCAAGAGGAAGGCACAGGCCGTGGGTGCAGCTCAGGGCTCAGGGAGGGGGGGGACAAAGAGCAGATCAAGAATCTCCAGATCTCTCCAGGGGCCCAGAAAGCAGCCCCTGGAAGCAGGAGGTGGTGCCAGTCCCAGAAACGGGAAGGAAAAGGGATGGCACGGAGGATTTCCTCACTTTTAGGGAAGTCTGACCCGGCCCTGAGGGAGCTTCTCTAATTCCTCAGCTCCTGGCTCCGTGCAAGTGCCACCTGTCCTTCCCTGGGGCTCCTGAGGGAGGAGAATTCCCCTGGGAAAAGGAAAAGAGCTCCCACTGCTGATTCCATCCATGATCCAAGAGCCTGGCAGGTGGAACACGAAGGGAATGGTCAGTCCTGTGCTCAATCCCAAGCTATCCAGGGATTTAGGTGTCCACCAAGGACTTAAACCCTCGGTGGCATTTCAGGTTTTTGGCCCCAGAACAGGTTTTGCAGCAGATCCCACACTGAGAAGGTTCTGCACAGCACCAGGAAAAAAAAAAAGGGGGAAAAACACTTCCCAGACAGCAGAATTCCCACTCCTGGGGATATTCAAACTGAACAGCACAAGATGAGGGGAGAGACACCAGTTGCCTGAAGGTTGGCCTTGCTTTGAGGAGGAGATGTGGATGAGCCGACCTTGAAAGGTCCTTTTTTTAATCTAAATGGTTTTATGATTCCATAAAACCTTAATGGCAGCAAACTCTGCCCAAGGCCAGCTCGCTGCCACTCCTTCCAGCAAGAAATTCCCATCACATGGACACTTCCATCACACCTTTATGGCCAGGGATCAGCTTACACTCTTTTTCACACCAGTTGTTCAAGACCCACGGACTCGGGTGTTGTGTAACAAACCTTGTGCTTCCCAAAAAGGCAGAAGTTCTACCCAAAAATCCTCCCTGCCACCGAGTCAGGGCTTTACCTTTTTCTCTCCCAAGTCCTGCTTTATCTCTGCAGTCCCAAACTGCCCACAGAACAGCCAAACTAATGATTTTTTCACCAATAAAACGGTGCAAAGGTTCATTTACAGGAGAATTCACTGGGCCACAAGTGTCGTGGCACAAAGCTCTTCCTCACACTGAGGAGCCACGGCAGAAGGAGGGGGAGAGAGAAGATGCAGCTAAACCAAAAGAGCTGCACGAGTCTATAATTCAAATTCTGAGTCATCAAGTCCAGCTGCCAAATGTGTGCCAAGGAAGGCTTTTGACACAATCGAAGCCTGAAGTGGGATCGATGCACCCCAGGGGTTTATTCGGACAAAGCTGAACTTTTAGGACACTGCTCAAAGTGGCAGGAGGGAACAAAGGGGAGTTCATTCAAAAATAAGGACTTTTTAAAACAGACCCCCTGGAAACTGCCCCCGGGGTTTTGCTGCCACGACGTGATTTCACTCCGGGATACCACTGAGACACTGCTGAGAACCGGAACAGCTCTCTCAGGAACCACACCAAGGGCCCTGGGCCTCGCTGGGCCAAGAGCAGGATTTAATTTGGCGTCTGACCCCTCCCTAAATCAGCACCAAAACCGGAATTTCACAAACCAGGGAGGGCTTTATCAGGGCAAAGCAGTGGCTACCTGGTGTGGAAGGATGCACTGAACCTCTCCCAGGGAGAAGAGAATCTCCTGCACCTCCTCCCCAGACTGACACCTGCACTAAGGCTTGGAAAGGAGGGGACCTGCCTACAAAACCCCTCTCCACCTGCCTACAAAACCCCTCTCCAGGGGA
>NW_016690545.1:171646-173947 GCF_001604755.1 Lepidothrix coronata | reverse complement strand
CACTGTTCATTAATTAATATTCTGTCTTCTGCTGGTTATTGATTTCTCACTTCTCGTGCTAATTAGTCCGCTTTTTTTTCAGTAGAAGATAGACTACTGATTAATGAAGAGAACTAGGTAAGCCAATGGGCGCAGAATCCCAGAATATCCTGAGTCGGAAGGGACCCACCAGGATCAACCAAGTCCATCTGCTGGCCCTGCACAGCCCTAAGATCCCACCGTGGCAGGGTGATGGAACTGGACGGCCCTTAATGTCCCTTCCAACCCAAACTTTTCCACAATTCCACGATACAATTCCTCAGGCAGGCTCGCGGCCCGTGCAGGGAAGGGCCCAGAGCTGCCAGAGCAGCCTCCCGTGTGGAGAGTTTATGGCAAGATCCCAAGGATTAGTTTCACCGACATTAACAGAGACGCGGTTTAACATTTACGGCGACACAAACGCCTGGCTGGCAAAGTTTAAACGTATTCCTTTCAGCTCGTGGTGAGGTTCCCAACCTCTCCACGAAGGTGGTTCGACATCAACCACCTCACGCGCGGCGGCAAACGACCCATCCTTCATTTAATGGCTCTTCTGGCACCTGTCCAGTCAGAGAGCAAATTAAACGGCCCATTAAGCACTCAAATACTCCCATAACTAATAGATTCAAGGATGGAGTAATTCATGATCTGCTCACTTCTTTTTTTTTTTTTTTTTTGACCAGTGCTTAAAGCAGTACCGCTTGTGCTGATTTCTCCTTCAGCTGAGCTGTTCAGTCTCAGAGATACCTCAGAATTAACCAGAAATAATGATTTTGTGATTAAAGTCTCTGCTAAGTGCAGCCAGTGCTGCTTCAGTATCACGTAACCGGGGAGACGCTGTAAAATCCAATCGCGTTTCCTAAGAAACGAGCAGTTGGCATATTCCATAAATCCAAGTCCACAGCGAATATTCTTCCCCCCCCCCCCTTTTCAAACAGCACAATTTCCAGTCAGAAGGATCTCCAACTGCTTAGTCACGTAAGGAAATCTGACACCAAATGGGAGAGAGAAAGGTGACACGAAGCAGCCCAGGACTGCACATCAGCTTTTTGAGTTTTCCCTCGGTCTGTGCAAGTCACTTCTCACTTCTCCCTTAAAAAGAAAGGCCAGGGAGCAGTCGGTTGTGGGGCTGCCAACACCTCCCAGCTGGGCAGCAGGCTGCTTTTCCCTCCCTGATATCCTTGGCACACACACGGGCAGTTTCTCACGCTGCCGCAGGACTTCCCCTGCTTTTCTTCTGGCTCTTTATCCCCCATCTCTCCTGACCAAACCCACCTCGGGCTCAAGTTGGGAACTGCAAACTAAGCAGCTGATGGGAAAGGGGACAAAAAAAAGCCCTCAGTTGCCCTCAGCTGCTCTGCAGAGCCACCTGGAGCCAGAAGTGGAAGTGAAAAATCCGTCCTGTTCTAATCCCTCTCCTTGGATTCGAGAGCAGAAACCGCCTCTGGGAAACACGGACACACAGTGTCACCTAGTGGCACCATCCCCATCCCGGCCTGGCTCCCAGTGACAGCACTGGAATTCCAGTAAGAACACCGGGAATTCACCCCTCTTCTCCCTCCATCCCTTCACAGCCCTGGGGGGGGGGAAGCTGGTGGGGGAAGAGGCTGGAAAATTGGGATTGTGACCTAATTGTGGCCTTCCAGGACCTGAAGGGAATCTGCAGGAAAGGGGGAGAGAGAGAGACTGTTTCCAAGGGCCTGGAGTGCCAGGACGAGGGGGAATGGCTTCAAACTGCCAGGAGACAGGGTTAGGTGGGATATTGGGAAGAAATTCCTCCCTGGGAGGGTGGGGAGGCCCTGGCACGGGTTGCCCAGAGGAGCTGTGGCTGCCCCTGGATCCCTGGAATTGTCCCAGGCCAGGTTGGACCCACCTGGGCTAGTGGAAGGTGTCCCTGCCCATGGCAGGGGGTGGGAATGGGATGATCTTTAAGGTCCCTCCCGACCCAAACCATTCCAGGATGATTCCACGATTCCCACGAGATGAATCCAGGCTTCAGTTTTAATGCAAATGACCGAACTTTATTGAAGGGCAGCAGAACTGTTAAGAAAGCAGAATATTTTACACCTCAAGTATAGGTAAGAGCTAATTCTCTTGAGAGTACAGTACAAATAAAAGCTAATACAAAAGGGCCTCCTCCTCCTCCCCCCAGTTCAAGAATTTATTATTTGTAAAATAAACAAAGTCAAGTTTAAAAACGTTCTAAGCCTCAACGAGTCAGAAAGTGTCACTGGTTGATTCCAGAGATTTTTTTTTCTTTTTTTTTTTTTGCAATGCAGCATC
>NW_016690545.1:164279-169210 GCF_001604755.1 Lepidothrix coronata | reverse complement strand
GGCAGAACCAGGCCTGTGTAACACCCCTGGCCTGTGTAACACCCCTGGCAGAACCAGGCCTGTGTAACACCCCTGGCCTGTGTAACACCCCTGGCAGAAGCAGGCCCGTGTAGCACCCCTGGCAGAAGCAGGCCTGTGTAGCACCCCTGGCAGGAGCAGGCCTGTGTAACCACTCCTGGGACGGCTGCAGTGCGGCCTCCAGCTCAGCTGAGCCTGAGCAGAGGAAAACACCCTCCCGAGGGGAGCAGGGCGGGTACCTGAGCTTGCTGTTGCAGTAGGAGCAGCGGAAGCAGCTGATGTGAAACACCTGCTGGTTGGCAAAGAGCCTTTCCATGGGGTACACGGTCTTCTGACACCCAACACAGGTCTCCTTCATTGGCAACTGGAATTTCTGCGGGAGGGAGGGGAAAAGTGTGTGAGCTGGAAAACGCGTCGGCCGCCGGGGACTCGGCCTGGGTTCCCCCCCGAGCTCTCCCCAGTGGGCTCTGGTGGGCAGCCAGGTGGGGAGAGGCTACAACAGGCCCCCGGGGCTGCTGTGGCTCGACAGCCAGCCAGGATTTTACCCCAGTGAGCTCCACAGCTCCACCTGAGCAACAGGACAACGAGAACGCCAGGGCTGAGCCGGTTCCCAAAAGCTGCACAACCTCTTCCTGCAGCCTCAGCTTTTCTTGATAGGAAAATGATGAAACATTCCATTACAGCCAGGATGAGACTTACCAAATGAACAAAAATAGTGCAGAAAAAACTGAATCCTGGGATGGTTTGGGTGGGAAGGGACTTTGGTGATCATCTCGTTGCTGTGGGCAGGGACACCTCTCACTGGAGGAGCTGAAGCAGCCTCAGAAGGTGGAGGGTGGGAGAGGAAAGGAGTGAAACAGGAGTGAAATAATCCACTTTTGCCAAACCTTCCCTCTCAAAGAGGAGGAAAGAGTCTCAGCCCCGACACAGCAGCAGGAAACACTCCCTGCCTTCACTCCTGAACAATCCCAGCTCCATCCCAAAGAACCCACACTCGGGTTTCGGGACTCAGGGCCCCCAAACTCGCTGAAGAAAGTGAGCAGAGCTTGGAGGTTAAAGAGCTAAAATTCTGATGTGCTCACTGAACTGCCCTGAGGGTTCAGCAGGAGCTGAACACTGAGGAGTGGAGTGGCCCTGCTGTGACTTTGGGGTTGTTTTCCAACAGCACCAAAGAAAGCAAAAAACACTGTCCATGAGAGAAGGTGCCATTTGCTCCTTGGAATCTATTAACTCTGGCCAAGGGGGGAAAGACACTTTGCAGGAAAAATTAAATAACACAGTTGAAAAAATTGGCAGTTTGAGGCTGATTTAGTTGATTAGAACTAATTTGGCAGCCGGGGAGAGGAGAAAGCTCGGGCTCCACACCCTGCCCAGACACACTCAGAGCTTCCTCCAAACTTACAGAAAGTTTTAAGGAGAAAAAAAATAAATATCTGATGGCTGAAGAAAAAAACCAGGAAGGTCACAGGAAGACATAATCACAGCAATTTATTTATAACAGCCCAGGAACAATGGCCAGGAACGAAAGTTACGGTCCGAGGGGGGCAGATTGCTGAAGGCAGAGCCAGTTTTTGTCACAGCCAGAAAGTTTGCTGCTAATTTAATTCCATTTTAAATGGCGTTGCCTGAGGTTACAGCAGATTAAAAGTTCTGATTGCCACAGGTTGGCCACCGAAATTCAGAATTCCTCCCGAAAAAAGAATCCACAATTCCCAGGTGCTGCCGAAACTCTGAATTTTGAGCCCCTAAATGCAATCTCAAAAAAAAAATAAAAATAAAAACGCTTGCCCATTAAAAAGTCTTCTCCCTGAAGGTTTAAGTTTTCCATGGTGGCCTTGGTGGGCCCTGGTCCTTCTGCAATCACCCCCCCATGCAAGGAGAGGAACTTACTTGCACACAACGGGCCCTATGTCTGTGGAGAGGCGTTTTTGGGGGGTGAAGAGACAGGAATTCCTTCCCAGGACGCTACAAAAAGGAGCTACAGGAGGAAGGTGAGGCCCAATAAACATTAAAAAAAAGGACTGGAGAGAAAGCTGAGAGTTGAGCTCACATTAGGAGGGAAGCAGAAGGCAGGAGGAGAGGTTAGGAACCAAGAACAGGAGACAGAAGCTGGAAGAGACAAACAGGAACCTTAGGTGAATAAACAGCAGCTGGGTTTCTATCTCACAGTGCAGCATCTAAAGCAGTAACGAGGCAAAAAGGCTAAAAATGGTTCTAAGAATATAAAGAGAGCAGAGAGGACCAGGAGCAGAGATCACACAACTCCTCCAGGCAGCTCCAGTTCCCCACCCCGGCATTCCCAGCTGGGAAAGCCACATCTCCCTGATCTCTGAGGTCAGTGCTGTCCCTCCCAAAGAGGGGGAAAACCCCACAAAAGGCCAGTTGTTTCCTCAGGAGCGAGCCAGGAAGTCTGTGGCAGCCCAGGGGGACCCTCAGCCCAGCTCCAGACAGCTCATGTGAGGGGGAACTGCAGCGGGATCACAACACCCAGCGCTGCCCCTGGGCGTCCAAATCAGATTAACAAGCACAGTCCTGTCCCAAAGGCTGCTCTGTCGCTGCCCTGGAGGAACTGGAACATCAAAGACCCCTCAGAAAGCCCAGCCTGACCTTTCCAGTCCCAGTGCCCTCACCATGGAGCTGCTCCCAGCTGCAGCTCCCTTGGGAGCAGCTGGAAGAGGAGGGTGGGAAGCCGAGTCCCAGCGTGCTGGAAGGCTCTGGAGATCACTCCCAGGAGCTCAGGGCCCACCTCTGGGAGCACTGACAGGTCCTGCCACCACCCCCCCCTGCTCAACCCCTTCTCCCACCCCGAGGAGGAGCAGAGTCTGTGGAGCAACAAGCAGTTCCTGACCCAGCCTCTGGAGGAAAACCCCCCTTTTTGAGGTGTTTTCCGTCCTGATTTAAATCATTCCCTCACAAACACAGCCCGAGCAGACACCAGCCCACTCACTGCCAGGCCTCTGTGCCCACACTGAGGGTTCTCCAGCACCAAACAGGGACGTCAGATGGTTTTAACCCCCCCTGAATGCCTGAGATTGAAGGGCTGTGTTACCTTCACGGCTTTGGGTGGGGAGGCCTCAGCCTGGGCAGCTGCTCGGGCACCCACGTTCTGCTGCTTTGTGCCAACAGGTTTCTGAGCTTCTGCCTCGCTCTCCGAGTTCTGTCCAGCTGAGGGAGCAGAGGAGGGAGGAAAAAAAATGCAATTACAGTGAGGCTTTAAAGCTTTAGAGCACGGGCAGCTCGTGCTCACAGGGCATTAGTCTGGGTTAAGAGGTGAGGAGGCTTTTAACACTTAAAAAAGCGTTCAACCAGGGCAAGCAGGGGTTACAAATGTCTCAGAATTACAACTGCAGAAAACTCTGAACGGGAGAGAAGTTCTTGTGCAGTGGGAGTTGGGCACAGAGCAGATCTTTGGCACAGTCTGTGTCAGGGGATCATGAGGGGGCTGAGCTGAAGCGTCTCCCCCAGCCCTGTGAGCTCACCGTGACCATCCTCCAGCAGAGCAGAGGGCACAGCCGAGCTGCTCTCCCCCGCAGAAACCTGCAAGAGAAGGAGACAATGAGCCCCCCTGGCCTTCTGGGACCTGGACAAGCCCAGCAAACCCCCCCAGGCTGAGGCAGGGACAGACCCCGGGGGCTCAGGGAGGGACTTGCTGGGTTTGCTGGGTCACCACCAGTCCTGGCAGACAAGCTCGGAGCTGCACAGCTCTTGCAACGTTCAGCCCATCTGAACAACGTCAGCACACTGTTCACACACACAGACATCATGTTCCTGTTTCCCCCAGCACCTGCAGCTCCTACACCTTGACCTCCCACCCTCCAGAAATGGTTTGTTGAGGTTCCTCCCAGGTTTTCTCTCTTACAAATCCTCTGACACTTCCCCCCCCCAGGTCCAGCACATTTGCTGGAAATCTCATTTGACCAATCTGTGACATTTAAACATTCAGCAGAGACCGTGCTTTTGGGAAAAAAACAAAATAAAAAATTAATAATAACTTAAAAAAAGGAACAGCTGAATTCTAAGAAACTTTTGTAGAGCCAGACACCTGCTGGGACAGACGTGCTGGATCTGTATCCTGTTCATCCCCTTTTGGAAACAAATTCATACTTAAAAAAAAAAAACCAAAACAAATTAAAAACCCTTTTGGAAGAGCTGGATCTGAACAGTTTCAGACACTGAACAGACTCACAGAATTGTCTGGGTTGGAAAAGACCTTTAAGATCACTGAGTGCAACCATGAACCAAACACAGCACAAGCTCTTGATGCTCAGTCCTTTATTAAACTTGGCACTATTGCTGTTAAATCAAATAGTTTTAAGTAGCTGCGGCCGAGGACCTAAAGCACAGTAAGGAGATTAACTGCAAATCATCCCTAATTCACTTGAAGGGCTGAAAAGCCCACTGCCAGCAACCCAAATTTGCAAATTAACGAGTTAATGAGAAGGCAAATTGCATCTATTAACATAGTCTGGAAAAAAAACACTGTAACCCCGAGCCCTGGGCTGAGAATTCCCATTGAGAGGCTGGGACAGTCACTGGGACAGTCACTGGGACAGTCACTGGGACAGTCACTGGGACAATCATTGGGACAATCACTGGGACAGTCACTGGGACAGTCACTGGGACAGTCACTGGGACAGTCACTGGGACAGTCACAGTCACTGGGACAATCACTGGGACAATCACTGGGACAGTCACTGGGACAGACACTGGGACAATCACTGGGACAATCACTGGGACAGTCACTGGGACAGTCACTGGGACAGTCACAGTCACTGGGACAATCACTGGGACAATCACTGGGACAGTCACTGGGACAGACACTGGGACAATCACTGGGACAATCACTGGGACAGTCACTGGGACAGTCACTGGGACAGTCACAGTCACTGGGACAATCACTGGGACAGTCACTG
>NW_016690545.1:159440-160668 GCF_001604755.1 Lepidothrix coronata | reverse complement strand
GGGGCAGGAGAAGATCCCAGGGGAAGGAGAAGATCCCAGGGAAGGAGAAGATCCAGGGGAAGGAGAAGATCCAGTGGAAGGAGAAGATCCAAGTGGAAGGAGAAGATCCCAGGGTTAGGGCTGCTGCTGGAACACTGGCACTGCAAACACCCCGGGAATCCTTGTCTGCTCTGTTTTATTCTGCCCTTCCCAAAATGGGAAGAGATTCCTCCCAGGTGGGGGCATCCTGAGAGCATCAGGCTGGACTGACCCTAAACCCTGGGGGGCTGCAGGAGCCTCAGGAGAAATCTGCCTTTGGGGCAGAGAATTGGCCCAGCCACCACCCTGAGCCCCAAACTGGGAAAGGCAGCAGCAAAGGAGCCCAGGCAAGGCAGGGCAGGCAGGAATCAGCAATTAGGTTAATCAGATTTGCTGCACTGCCTGCAACAGAGGACTTTCCATTCGTGCAGGGGAATTTTTACTGGACTCACTCCCCCTCCCACAGCTGGAGGATCAGAGCCCCGTGGAGGTGAAACTCAGAAATCACTGTGGATGAGGCTCTGCCCCTCCACAGAGACCCCTGGGAAGCAGATCCTCCTCCAGGGGAGAAGCTTTCCCAACTCAAAAAGGCCTCTGTGCATCACTCTGGCCAATAAAAGCAACACTTGAGCAATAAAGGTTCCCATCGTTCAGCAAAAGCATCAGAAACTCCCAGCAAATGTACCTAAGGAGTTTTTAACAAGAGCTGAGATTCCTGAAGCCTCCTCAGCTGCAGCACTTCATGAACTGCTCATTTCCTGCTCAAAATACCTGCAAAACAGGCAGAGGCTCCTTCACTGCA
Source organism: Lepidothrix coronata (assembly GCF_001604755.1). NCBI lineage: Eukaryota > Metazoa > Chordata > Aves > Passeriformes > Pipridae > Lepidothrix > Lepidothrix coronata. Next base: position 159,848 of record NW_016690545.1, on the reverse strand, counting down.
AGAGTCTCATTGGATTCAGAGAGAGGTGAGAGGCAAAAGGGAGGAAACCCGGGTGGAGATCCCAAAGCCACAGACTTTGGGGTCCAAGTCACTTCAGCTCCCTGTGCCTCAGTTTCCCCCAGCTGGGAGCTGATGGAACAAGAGCTGTGCTTTGGTTTTTTTTTAAACCAAACCAACAAACATGCAGAAAGCAGAAGAATGCCAGTTGTGCTTCAGAAGCACCCTGGCCAGGGTGCCAGCAATTAATTCCTTGGAAAGCTTTCAACCTCATTCCAGGAAGATGGAAAATATACTTATTTCTTCCTGCGGGCTGTGGAGACAACTCTTCATCCAAAATTCCTCCCGTGGGCACAAGAGTTAGTTCCAAAATAAATAAATAAATAAATAAATAAATAAATAAATAAATAA
>NW_016690545.1:157112-158603 GCF_001604755.1 Lepidothrix coronata | reverse complement strand
CCAGCAAGCCTTGAAACGTTAAATGGGAATGGTTTAAAATTCCCAGCAAGCCTTGAAACGTTAAATGGGAATGGTTTAAAATTCCCAGCAAGCCTTGAAACGTTAAATGGGAATGGTTTAAAATTCCCAGCAAACCTTGATAGATTAAATGGGATGCTGATGGACTTTCCAGCTGGGAGGTGGCTGCACTCCCTCCCCTTCAGGAAAGGCAGACATTGTTCCACAGAGTCCCTGAGGCTGGAAAAGCCCCCCAGGACCCTCCAAGCCCAACCTGTGAGCGATTCCCACCTCGTCCCCCAGCCCCGAGCTCCCAGTGCCCCATCCAGGGGAACCTCCCCCGTGCTGCATCAAGCAGATTGACTTCACAAACTGAATTAAACCCCATCCCTGAGGTCTCCCTGACCTGCTCCGGCGTCGCAGTCCTCCGAGGAGACGCTGTTCTCCGAGACCCTCCTGCCCAGCGCCGTCCTCCTGGGCTCCCTGGGCACCTGCTGGGGACAGAGCCACCCCCTGAGCTGCCTGGCCACCCAGGGGCTGCTGGGGGTAATCCCTTAAGAGGCCCAGGTGTCACTAGCAAAGCTGCTTTGCCGGAATAAACAAGTCTGGCAGGTGACATCTTCTTTAAAAGTTTGATCACAGAACCGCCTGACCCTCCGTCACCCGGGGAGCACCTGCCCTGGGGAGGTCACCTGGTGCCCTCTGACAGTTCTCCTGGCTGGAAAAGGGGCACCAGGACCAGGTTTTCGGGCGGTTCCCACTGCACACACCAACTCTGGTGTGGATTTTTGCCGCTCACACCATTTCTGCTGAGGTCTAAAATCAGGTGGAGGGTGAAAGGAGAAGCCACCCAAAAATTTTCAGCCACAGGAAAAAGGGAACTGGTAGTACTGTAATAAAAGTTATCTCGAGTTACCTGCTTGGATTTGGACAGTTCATGCATTTGGTACCAAATAATTCCCTAATTAGGTCTGATAAAGCTGAGGCTTAAGCAGGAGAGCAGGAGAGATAAATATTCCCAGCTCTGCAGGATAATCACTCCCTGCCAGGCTGCAGAGCTGCACAGGGTGTCCCTCAGCACCACACGGATGCTCTGGCTGCCCCAATCAGATTTCACACTTATTTGTTGACACCAACTCCCCAAAATCCAGATCCCAACAAAAGAAACCGGGAAAAGAAGTTTCCACAGCTCTGGCAAAACCTCCCGAGCACAGAGTCCAGTCGGCCCCCACCAAGGTGGGGTTGTTTTCACAGCTGAAAGCCAACCCATAAAACCCTAGAAGGTGCTGGATCTTTTGTTGCCTCCCCAGGAAGAGTTAAATCACAGCTGGAAATGCAGACTGAGGCTAATGCAGGGGGAAAAAAAAAAAGGCAGGTTTGGCAAGATGCTCCAACCACACATTCCCCCCTCCCCACTTTTCCAGCGAGTTTCATATTTGCTGCTCCCCAAACTGAAGGAAATTCCAAAAGTTTATTTTAACACTGCTCTGTAAG
>NW_016690545.1:147596-155573 GCF_001604755.1 Lepidothrix coronata | reverse complement strand
TTCCCCTGAAAACGCAACAGGGGAGGATCTGCCACCTCTCCCGTTGCAGAATAAACGAACAAAAGAGGGAGGTTTTGCTTCTAAACCTGAAAACGAGAGTAGGTTTGTTCAGGGAGGGAGGTGGAACCAGGAAATCCAGGCTCTAATCTGGATTCCTGCCCCAGACCTGCCCAGGGACCAGGAAGGTCCATTTACTGTTCCAGTTCACCCAGATGTTTTGTCAGGAAAGCTCTGACAGCACTTGCACCTGAAGTAAATTCCCAGGAAAGCCTCCATCCCTCAGCTGAATTTACAGTCGGACTCCGTGGTCACAGGGGTATTTTCCTTGGAGATTCCATGGAGCCTTGCTCAGGAGAAGCCTCAGGAAAGAAGTGGGAAGAGGCAACTGCAGAGCTGCTTTGGCCACACTCACAGCAGGGCTGTGGTGGCTTCCACTCCACTGAACCAGAGCTGTGTCCCCCCAGTGCCAGCTCCCCTCACTGCACAGGACATGACATCACCCTCCTGCCCTCAGATCGATTCCCAGGACCAGGAATTTAACTCCCCCCCCCAGTCCTTAACTTCCCATCACTCCGTGTGCCTTTTTTCCCCTTGTAAAATTAAAGACTGACGGATTAATTTGGGAGAGGGACTTTGAACCCAGCCTGGCCAGTCCCTCCCTCCATTCCTGTGTTTTAGCTGGTTCTTAACAACGCCTGAATTACCAAACTCGACAAAACCCATCAGCTTCACATTCACTCGGGTCCAAACCGATTTACTCCCCAGCCCGAGACAGAGTCACTCGAAGCCCATCTGCGGGATTCCAGCGGAATCCTGAGCGATGAATCCCGAGTTCAGGGAAGGGCTGGCGGGACATCGCCCTCCCCACGGGGGACAGGGTGGGCAGCTCTCGCAGCATGACAAAGGCTCCAAAAAATCCAGAGTTGTGAAACGACTCCGCGCGGACCCCAAACCTGGCTCCGGCACCGCCTGGCTCCGCCGAGCCCTAAATCGCTGCCCCAAAATGTGTTCGTTTTACCCCGACGCTTCGAGAAAAACCCACCCGCAGCAGAACAAAGGCAGGAGGAGGGGAAACGATGAGAAAAACTGGAAAATCCACCCGCATCGGGGCCTCGGGACCCGCGTTTCAAGTCCCCGGCATATGCAACTCATTTTGGAGTTGAGCAATTCCCCCCCCCCGGGGACACTCGGAGTCCACACGCGGGATCGGATTTCATGAGCAGTCGGAGGAAAAATGCGAGCCCTGAGCATTTGCAAGTCAAAACTAGCGAGGGCAGGAGCTGCTCTGGCCATCTCGGCTTCGTTTTCCCCCCCGGTGAGGGATTGAGGGATTTTTTAATTTTTTTTTTCCCGATAAGAAACATTTGTTAAGATCCAGGGATGTGGGAAGAGCGAGGAAAAGATGGGAGTATTTCACAATGCATATTTATATGTATATATGTGTGTATGTGTGTATATATATATGTGTGTGTGTGTGTGACTCCTGATCCAGATATCAAAACCTCTCACTCCTCAGCGCTTCAGCTTGACTGCTGAGCTCACCTCAGTTACTTCTTCTTTCACGTACAGATAAAAATACGTAAATATATAAAACGAATAAAAATACATAAATGTACAAATATATAAACATATAAAGATATACATATATAAATATATACATATATAAATATATACATATATAAATATATATATAAATATACATATATAAAGATATACATATATAAAGATATACATATATAAAGATATACATATATAAATGTATAAATATATATATGTATTTTTGCACAATTCCTGCTTATGTAACTCACCACAATCCTCACGCGAGGCAGAAACAATCCCAACCTAATAAATTCCCTTTTCTCCCTTCAACCGGACCCTTCCAGGAGCAGAACCATTTCACCCCAACGAGCCACGCCACGAGCTGCCCCAGCTCCCGGCGTCCCGCACGCACTCGAGAGGCTCGAGCAAGTCGTTCCCACCGCGGTGTGAGTTATTAAACCCCACGATGTTCTGCTTTTCCACCTCCCCGAAACAATGCCCACGAGATTTGCGGAGCCCGGAGCCGGAGCCACTCCCTCCCGGGGTTTTCCCGGTGCTCCCCGGAGGCAGCGGCTCCAGCTGCTCCCGGGATTTTGGGAAAGGAGCGACCCTTACCTTGGGCTGGGGGGGCTCGCCCTTCTCGAACATCATCTTGAGCTTGCTCAGGGGCACGTTGTACTTCTCGATCCTGCCCGGGGGCTCCGCGCCCTCGCCGGCCTCGGGCTTTTCCCCCTCCCTGGGCTCTCTCACGCAGTTTTCCATGTTGGCACCCTCCGGGGAGCGGGTTCTGGCCTTCGAGCCGTCGGCGGGGGCAGCTCCAGCCCCCGGGGATGGGGAAGGAGCGCGGCCGGTCCCGACCTTGTGCCGAAGCTCAGCGCGGCCGCCCCGCAGCGATTCCCTCCCGGACTCGGCTCCCAGCGCCGGCTTCTCCCACTTCTTCTTCAGCACGCTCAGATTGCCCCTGGTGAAGTGAGGGGGCAGGTTTTCCGCGTTCTGCAAGGGACAAGGAGTTAGTTCCGAGCTCTCCCGAGCGCTTCCTTTCCCGTATGCGGGGGGAAGGCGAGGGCTCCGCTCCCGCTCCCGGCCAGCTGTGAACAGTTCCAGCTGTGCCACATGGAGAAACATCCAGGACAGGGAAGGAAGGAGGGGGGGGAGAGGAGAAAAAAGTCAGGAAGTGAGCAAACAGGATGGCCTTATAAGGCAAAATGGGAGTCAAACCCGAGGGGTTAAATTCCACACAAAAGGCTCGAATCCACATATGAAGGAAATGAGACCCAAATCCACACGAGGAGGGAGCGGCCACGGGGGAGGGCCCGACCCTGCAGCGTCCTCAACAGTTATCAGGCCTTCCCAAAGCTACAGATCAGTCCTCAGAAACCTCTCAGCCCTTGGGGTTTTGTATTTCTGCTCCCGGGTAACAGCAGCACTTCAGCCCCGAGGGATCTGACCAGGGTTTCACAAAGCTCCAGCCAAGCACCCACAACAAACATCCCCCCGCTCCTCCTCATCAATCACAGAATTGTTAGGGTTGGAAGGGACCACTGCCAAGGCAGGATCACCTAGAGCAAGTAGGCTGTGGAATGACCCCAGACAGGGAGACTCCAGGACCTCCCTGGGCAGCCTGTTCCAGTGCTCTAATAACCAGCAATTCGCTGGGATTTTTCTTCTGTTCCACTCGGGCCACTGAAAGCTCTGCCAGGGACAGGCCCAGGGGGTCACAAACACACCTCAGCCCTCCAGGGAGCACCTGGAGCATCCAAGTGCTTCCATAGCTCCCATCCAAGTGCTTCCATAGCTCCCTTCCCAGAGCAGTTGTGCTCCAGGCAGCTCCCCCTCCCCAGAGCAGCAGCCCCAGCCCCTGTTTGGTTCCTCCCAGTCCAGTACCTGCCACCATTGCATGATTCCTGCCTCTCCCCCACGGAGACCACTCCAAACTCATTGCAAGTGGAGCAGGGCCTGCCAGGCTTACAGGAATTAACTGGGATTAGCAGCTATATTGGGATTTAAGTCTCTCACCCTATTACTCTTCTGGTCCCATTTTGAACACTGCTTTGCAAATTGACTTGAATCCACCTACACTTCCACCACAAAAAAAAAATAAATAATAATAAAAAAATCAGCCTGTTTGCTGACTGCATCGAAAGGAAAGCACTGAAATGATAAGGGAAGTGTTGTAATGGGACAGAAATCCTGGAGGTTGCACAGCAGGTTTCCATGGGAACACCTCTGGAGTCCCTGCACACTTCCTAACCAATCCCTCCTGCTTGGGATTTGCCTGTTCCCCGATGACAGGGGGACTGACAGACACAAGCACGAGCAATGACGGGAGTTTAAGACCCAAAAGTAATTTTCAGGGTGCTTATTTTATCCCACCTGTATCCCAAACAGCAAAAGAGTGACGCCCCAAGAACTAAGGAACTCAAGGCAGCGACTTTCCTCTAGATCCTGAAAATACTGGCAGTCCTTTTAAATACTAATTACCCCGAGGGCCTGCTTAGGACAAAGCCCTGCAACCTTCATGCCTGGTGTTCCAGCCAAGGTTCCCTGACCCCGGAACACCAAGTGCAACAGAGGGAGTGTGAGGCTGTAACAGAGCCAAAAAGGTTGGTGCTGCCTCCTCCAGGGGCATTTCCAGCCCTGGAAGTCACTTCAGGGAAGATCCTGCAGCTCTCAAAGACACACAGGGATTTTAGAGAGGCTGGAGGCCTCTTTTAAGCACTTTTCAGTTTAGTTAAGAAGGGAAGAGGCACCACACAAGTGCCTCCAGCTAAGAACGGGAGGTGGGTGTTCAGTTTGTGGTTAACTCAGTTTGCCTTTTGCTGAGGGGTGAACTGGTGATTCAACAGAGCTTCGGGCCAGAAGCTTCATCTCCTTTCCTTCCCTTCCCTCCACGCTGGGGGAAGGTGTGGAGAACAAGGCAAGAGCAAACACTGTGTCTAAGCCAAGCAACCTGGATATTCCAAAAATCAGCTGTCACAGCAACATTGATGCAGGTGATCCATCCTGATCCTAGGCTCTGCTCATTCCCAAGGAAACAAATACTTATGCAAACACTTACACTTCTTTTCTTCTCAGCAGTGGCTTCTTCAGCAGCTTTCTGATACCTTTGAGAGGGAGAAAAACCAAACAAAAATGACTTTTTTTTTAGACTGAACACTCCTGAAAAGACAGCTGGGATTTTTTTTTTTTTTTCCCCCAGCAAGGATCTCACTCCCCAGATCTATCAACTAAAACCAGGGGCTGGACAAACAGCAGCAAATGACACAAAGCCAAGTGACAGACACATTTTCAGCCACCCAGTTTACAGTAATAACACCCATTAATGTTTCTCACTCCCTAAGCACTCTGCTTCCCAAACAGAGACAGTTTACCTTGGAATAGCCGTCCTTGTTTCCGCCACCCAGCTGTCTGCTGTGCCCCCCTCGCAGGAATAACTCAGCTCTTTATCCAGCAGCTGCTGAACCAGAACAAATCCCAGCTTGGCACACCCCAAAAACCTCCCTGAGTGCCAGTGGATCCGACTCTGTGGGCTGGAAACTGCCCCCATTCAGCAGTTGCCTCCTGAGCAGCTGAGCCAGGGTGGCAGCAGGAAGGGTAATCACAGCCCTCCCAAGATAAGCCACCCTGGATCATGAATCAAAGTCCTTTAAGGAGCTCGAGCAGGGAACTCCCTGCAATCTGCCCCCGGGGGGGAGTCCCTGCACGCTCCTCACTGTTCCTGCACCACACTTGGTGTCTGGAACGTGAAAATTAGGGACAAATTTCGCCATTTTAGGGAGAGCTCTGCTTTTCGGGGAGAGGGAACATCCCCCAGTGTCTGCCTGGGCAAAGGGTGTTTCTGTTTTCCTTATCTGTGGAATTCTGCTTTGACTCAGCTGTGAGTGTGCTGCAGGCTGCTGCCTCCCCTTTAATCCCTGCAAACACACTCACCCACCTCTCTGCCCCCACAAAGGGTCCCAAATTTGCACAGGACACGCTGAGAAAGTGCTGCTGTGGAAAGAGGGATCAATACTGGGAGAAGCAACCAAGAGGGACACAGGGATTAAGTCAAGTACCACCTGGAAAACACGGGAGGATTGAGGAGCCCCAGCCCAGGGCACTGCTTGGGTCCCTCCCGTTGCTATTTGTCTGCCTGTGACCCGACAAAACCGATTATGTGGCACGGAAAAAGAAATGTTTTCGCAGACAAATATTTGGGTACCAGCGTTTAGAAAAGTTCCCCTCCTCCCTGCAGGTGTCAGGGAGCAGGACCGTGTTTTTTCCAAGGGACTGACACTGCCTGTGCAGGGGGGACAGGGCTTGATTAAGGACTAGCAGTTTGGATTACTCCCAGTAAGCCCTTTTCGAGGGATTATCAACATTTAGCAAGATGACCAGGTCCTGTAATCAAGCTCCAGCGAGTGAATAAATTACCTTAAGGAGGCAGTGACAGCAAAGAGCTTCTCCCTGGCCCAGAGACCCACAGAGGAACTTGGAGATGTGCAGTTCTCCCTCTCTTACACAGTTTCCCCCACACTCAAGATCCAAACACCCCTAAACTTTGCTCCATTATTAATGCAACATCCCAGGAGACTCAGTTGCCCCAAATCCCACTGAAAGTCCCAGCTGCATCCTATTATAATTCCTTAAGGAAATAGAAGCTTTTCCAGGAAACATATGCAGGTTCCACCCCTCAGTGTGTACAATATTTATGGTTTAACACTTCATCCATCTCTCAGAGGAAAGGGAAGGGTAATGTTCCTCTTCTACCCCAGTCAGGGGATATTGGGAAAAGGTTCTTCCCCCATAGGGTGGCTGGGCAGTGGGCACGGCTTCCCACATCCCAGTGCTCTGCCCCTCAGCTCCAAATTGCAGTTGGTAGCGTGACAGAAAACGACCTCCTTTAGCTCCTTCAGCAGAAGGAAGGTGTTCCAGCTCTGACTGCTGAAACAGGGCAATGTCAGCAAGGAGAACAACCTTTGCCCAGCACATCCTAAACCAGAAACCTCAGTGCCTCCAGCTCTGGGGCGTTTTGAAGCAGCAAAGCAACTGTGAGTGCAGCAGTGCCTGCCCAAGGGAGCAGCTGTCACCTCCCAGCCCCACAGCCCCACTCACTTGGAGAACCTCTCAGCCAGGGCCGAGGACTTGTTCCTGTTGACCAGGGAAAGCTCCTTGGCAGTGATTTTCAAAGACTGGGAGGCCCATTGTCTTCTGCTGAACGGGGAAGGCTCCATCTTGTCTCCCCAGATCCCTGTGAGGAGGAAGGAACGTTGTCAGCAGCGGGAATGGAGAGCGGGGAGGAGGTTTCAGAGTGATTTGTTGCTGTCCCCGTGAGGGTGCTCCCAGTGCCACCAGCCCTGACCCCGTGGGATCCCACCCATCAACTGACTCAAAAAAAAGGCAGCAGATGCCAATTATAATTTCCTCAGCAGATGCCACCGAGATGGTGCCCTGATAAAGCCTCCAGGAGGGGGTGAGAGGGGCCGGAGGATTCCGGAGTGAGGATTCCGGAGTGACTCTCTCGTGTTTCCCACACACACACACACCCCCAGAGGAGCTCCAGGAAGCCCCAGAGCGCCCTCAAACCCAAACCTGCTGGCATTTATGTAAGAGGGCTCGAGTTATGAAACTAAGAGGATGTAATTCCTGTGCAAACATTTGTCATTCGCTCTTGTTTCGCTCTCGGTTTCCTCCGCGAGCTCAGACCCTCCTGTCACAACAGTGACCACAGTGGCACTTAAATAACACCAGTCACCTCAAGAACAGCTCTCACTCCCTCCCCATCCTGCTGGAAACGGGATTTGGTCCAGCTTTTCACCACCTCAGATTTATTTTTTCACATGCTTGGTTCTCTTTTTGGGGAGGAGGAGGAAAGGAGGGGAGATTGTAATTTAAAGAGTTCTCTGATAAGACAAAAATAAAAGCCTGTAGGGAAACGCCTTTCCTTTTTTTTTTTTCCCCCTCTTTTCTTTTCTCCCTGGTCCCCCTGTCACACAATGCCAACTGCTGGGGCTGAGCTCTTCCTTGCATTTTCCATTAATTCCTTTAAGGGATTTGCACAGTCACAGAACTCTGGATCCAGTGTGAGGCCAGGTCTGAGGCCAGGTCTGCTGGAGGACTGGTCACAGGGAAATGGAAACACCTTCAGGCAACAGTGGATCAAAGGGAGGGATGAGGACATTCCCCAAATCCTCACAGGTGTGGAATGCACCTGCTCAGAAATGAGGGAGACTTGGGATTCTGCAAGGCCTGGGGCCAGGAGAATTCAACTGCAGAGCCTGCGGTTCCCAGGGCTGGAATGGGAGCCCTGGGGCTGGCACTGGGAGTGGAGGAGCCTCTCCAGGGCTGGAATGGGAACACTGGGAGTGGAGGAGCCTCTCCAGGGCTGGAATGGGAACACTGGAGCTGGCACTGGGAGTGGAGGAGCCTCTCCAGGGCTGGAATGGGAGCCCTGGGAGT
>NW_016690545.1:144860-147299 GCF_001604755.1 Lepidothrix coronata | reverse complement strand
GCTGGCACTGGGAGTGGAGGAGCCTCTCCAGGGCTGGAATGGGAACACTGGGAATGGAGGAGCCTCTCCAGGGCTGGAATGGGAGCACTGGAGCTGGCACTGGGAGTGGAGGAGCCTCTCCAGGGCTGGAATGGGAGCCCTGGGAGCGGAGGAGCCTCTCCAGGGCTGCTCCTGCCGCTGTCCTGGGGATGCAGTCAGGGAGAACAGGCCTTTCTCTCCCATTCCATAAGCCCCCTGATGTCCTGGAGAGACGTGCCAGGACACATTTTATCCAGACAGGGATTTTGATGGAGCTCTCAGACGTGCAGGTGGAACTCTGGAGGCAAACAAGTGGTGCTGGTTTTGTGGGGATGTTGAAACACCCTGACACCACTTATCAACGTGAGAGGCACCCAGAGCCCCTTCCAATCAGCAAGAGAACCTCGGACTGCAGTTACTTTCTGAAATTCCTGCTTTTTTTTTGAGCACATTTTGCATCACCAAGTCACCCCCCTCCATTCCCCTGCGAACCTCTGTCCAGGCTGCACTGAGAGGAGGATGCTCTGCACTTGTCTGGCCTTTGACAGCTGCACAAAAGCACCACCCACAGAGACAAGGGGCTCATTTCCATCTCCTCCACTTCTTAAAAATCATATTGCCTGCACAAATGAACCAGTGTTCCCGTGACTGCAGGATGCAGCTCCCAGTCTCACACACACAGAGGTTACAGACAGAAGGAAAAAAAAAAATCTTACAAAAAGAATCCTGTCCACACCAAAAAAACCCCAATGCTGAATGAGCCGTGCCATGCCACAGTTTGAACTTTGTTTTGTGACTAATCTCCAGCCAAAGGGAGCTCACCTGAGGCCCTGCTGCAGTTTAAATGGCCTTTCACAGACACAGGCAGCTGTGCCCGGGAAACAGGAGCGGGGCATTCACGGGAGCTCCCTTGGCACAGGGAACAGGTGCCCATTGACACACGGAAGGACAGTTCAGGGAAACAAAACCGAGGGGCAATTGTTCAGAAAATAACCCTGCTTTGGAGGCCTGAGCATTCCCAGTGCAGCTCCAGCCATCCCAGTTTGGGGCTGCACCTCCTCCCCGTTGGGTTTTTAATGTTTCCCTGCCGTTTCCTCCATCACAGCCACGGGCACACTGAGCCAAATCAGGCCTGTTTTGGCAAAAAATCTTTGTAAAAGCAGCACCTGCTGCTGGGACCTTCAAATGGAAAGAGAAGCAGCGTATCTGGAATCTCAGTCGCCAGAAATGACACAAAACAGAGCCCTGAGATGCCCTGAAACTCGTGCTCCCGCATTTTTTTTACGCCATTCCACATTCTTGGGGCTTTCTCATTCATTTTACGGCTTTGGGGTGTTCAAGCATCTCCGGGCTTTCTTTGCTGCTCCTTCCGAGTGATTTATCCCCAGTCACTTCAGGAAAACAGGCGTTAAAATTTTAACAGGACCGTGAGCGTTCTGCAACGGGACACGTGGGAGGCGGCACCGAGTGCAGACGAGATGGAGGAGGGGACGGGGATGCCAGAGGTGTGCCAGATGTTAGGGAAGGGAAGGGCTGTGATTTAGCCACCTGAACGCACCAAATCCACCCCCCCATAACCTCCCCTAGGAGTCTGACAGCAGAATAAAAAATCCCTCTGTGTTTGGAAAGATCCCGAAGGCAAAAAGTCCTTGTTACCCGAGGTGGAAGCGGGTGACTCATTCCAGGAAAGGGACACCCCGCGGGCACCACCACTGGCACGAACCCGCCGGCAGCCAGAGAAGGGGAACGACCCCCAGCCCTCCCTGCCCCCTGGACGAGCCCCCAGACCCCCTTTTCCCGATGGGAAAAAAAGGAGGGGGCTCTGCCAGCGAGCCCCGGTGCCCCCCCGGGATGCCCGGAGGGGGGTTCGGGTCCAGCTCGGACCCTCCCGCGGGACCGGGACCAGCTCCGGGCGGACCCGCTGTCGGGAGGGGGGTCCCGGCGGTCCTGCCCCCCCCTCCACCCCCGCCGCACGCACCTGTCCCGGGGGGGGAATCCCAACACACCTGTCCTGGCCGAACCGGGGGGGGGGGAATCCCAACACACCTGTCCTGGCCGAACCGGGAATCCCAACACACCTGTCCTGGCCGAACAGGGAATCCCAACACACCTGTCCTGGCCGAACCGGGGGGGAATCCCAACACACCTGTCCTGGCCGAACCGGGAATCCCAACACACCTGTCCTGGCCGAACAGGGAATCCCAACACACCTGTCCTGGCCGAACCGGGGAGGAATCCCAACACACCTGTCCTGGCCGAACCGGGGGGGAATCCCAATACACCTGTCCTGGCCGAACAGGGAATCCCAACACACCTGTCCTGGCCGAACCGGGGGGGAATCCCAACACACCTGTCCTGGCCGAACCGGGAATCCCAACACACCTGTCCTGGCCAAACATGGAATCCCAACACACCTGTCCT
>NW_016690545.1:136263-143447 GCF_001604755.1 Lepidothrix coronata | reverse complement strand
CCCCCCCAAAGCCCTTTCCGTGGCTCCCGAGGTCTGAGGGCAGGGCTGTCTGAGGGGAAGCTGCGCCCGCTCCGGGTTCAGAACCTCCCACGGCCTCGGTTTGTTCGGGAAACAAGAAAAAAAAAAAAGGGGTTTGTTTGAAAACGAGATAAAGGAGGTTCAGCAGCCAGAAGGGACACTTGGCATTCCTGAGATACGGAACATCCCTGTGTTCCTGTGCTCCCAGCCAGCCCTGCGGCTCCTCCGGGAGTTTATCTGAGCAGTTCTCTCAGGAACAGCTTTAGGTGTCTGTTTCGAGTTTATCTGAGCAGTTCTCTCAGGAACAGCTTTAGGTGTCTGTTTCTTTCTCTTTCCTTGTTGTTTTTCCTAATGTGTCAGGTACCAAATTCCCGAGTTAAAAGCAAATAACGGTGTGTGCCTGGTTATCCAGCCCCACTGCACCCGTTGGACATTGTCCCCACAGCTCGCTTTGGGCTGCCCCAAATTACTGGGACAAATATATGTGTTCCTTTGTCCTGTGCCTGTGGAGCAGCTCAGGATCTTCTGGCCATTAAGACAGGAAGTGACTAATTAAATTAATATGTTGGTGTTACTTTTATGGCAGTCTCAGCACTGGCATGTGAAATCCAGTCATTGCAGGAAAAGGCCTGGAGTCCAGGAATCCATACACTGTGAATGACAGGCTCCAACAATGGCACAGGGATGGGATCCTGGTGGGCTGGAGGCAGGGCTGGGTGGTGCAGGTGTGACACTGGCACTGGAGCGTGTCAGATAAACTTGGATGTGCTGCTACTGAACGTGGGACTTGTACAGGAACTCACCTGTTTGTCTGGGTCGGGTGACCAGGACACTTCCAGCTGGATTCCTGTTCCTGCTCACACAGAGCTGCCACTCAGGAGGAGCTGCAGACCCTGGCAAGTGTCCCCTCGGTTTCTTCTCCAGCTGAACAAGCCAAGTTCAGCTCCTGCTGCTGCCCATTTTCCTCTCCTGAGCATCCCAGAGATGTCAAGGGCGAGTCTGAGCCCTTTTAGAGGCCGTTGATAACCACGTGGGTGTGAATTCGTGTGCTCCTGTTCTAACTTGACGTTGTCCCCGTGGTCTTCTGTGGCACCACGTTCCAGACTGAGCAGTTGAGACCACAACTGCACTCCAGTGCTCTGAGAATTTTGGGTTTTGGCCTCATTTCAGTGTCCTCCCGCTGCCTTTTTTGGCTGCCCCAGCACCAGGAGCCGGTGGCTTCAGAGAACTGGCAGTGACAACGCTGTGATCTCACTCCCCAGTTGCAGCTGAGGGCTCTGAGCTCTGATCTCATTCCTGAGGTGCAGCTGAGGGCTCTGAGCTCAGCACTGATCTAAAACGGGTTTTCTGGTGCTTCGGTGAGAGGTTTTGTAAATTGTGTAAAAGGTGATGAGTCAATGGGATATAAACAGCCTGTTCTGGGGAAATAACCTCGGGGGGGGTGATTATTAATGTGTCGGTGGTGCCTGGTGCTTTCCAGGGATGGCATCTTTCCTTGGAGCTGCAGGATGGAACCGGGCTGGAAGGTTTGTACCAGAGGGGAGAATCCAAAGAAACATTTTCTCTTTTCTCTCCTCCCTTTCCAGTGTTTCATCTGGGTCTGGCTTTCGGTGTTGCACACTCTGACTCCCAGCGTTGGGGCTCTCCAGCTTCCCACAGCCCAGGCCCAGCACCAGCAGACAAGGGTGAGGCAGCAGCTGGAGAAACCCCTGGACAATGCTCGGACACCCTCAAGGCGTTTTTTTGGCTTTGAGGTCTCCACCCAGGCAGTGAACTCCACGTGACCCCTCCCAACAGCACCACTGGTTTGTTTAATCAGCGATTAAACTGGAATTTTACTTCCATTTCCAAACACGCTCTGTCAGCCCGTACATTCCCTGTTTCTGTTTTGTGACAGAGCCACGGCAACAGGAAAACACCCTCCTGAAACTCCTGTGGCACCTTTGCTGAGGTGGCACCGCACACCTGCCTCAGGTGTGGTGACTTTAGGGCTGAGGAGTAGAAGCTTTGAGCCCTCCCTCCAGAGAGGGAGCTCCACCACCTCCCTGGGCAGCCCCTTCCAAGGCCTGACAGCCCTTTCCACGAAAAAATTCTTCCTGATGTCCCCCCTGAACCTGCCCTGGCACAGCTCAGTTGCTGTCCCAGTGTCTCTAGCGGGTCCTGGAGCCCTTTCTAAGCTCTCATCCGGTTCAGGACTCCAGGATTGTGTCTTCCAGCGGCATCAGGAGATCCCTTCCGGGCAGTTTGGATTTCCTGAAGCATTTTGTATCGTCAGCAAACATGGACACTTCATCATTTGCCTCTTTTCCCAGCTCCTTGGTGCCTGTGCTGTACAATTTGGGGCTGGGCACGGGTAGAGCTCCACGCTGGAGGTTCACAGAGCAAAAGCTGCTGTTCTTCCACGATGAACAAATCCCAAGCTCCCTCCAGCACAGCCACACCGTTTCCAAGCCATTCCAAGAGGACAGGCTGAGCTCTTCCCTCTCTGCCTGCAGGTAACTTTAGCCAGGTGAGTGCTCTCTGTGACTCTTTCATTCCCAGGCAGCCAGAGCTGCTGCTTCTTGGATTACAGATCCATTCTCCCTCAGCCCTCAGGGACTGGGAGGGATATTGGATCCCCCTGCTGAACGAGGTTATGGATCCCTTCCCTTTGTGCCCACCTCAGGTTATTGCAGAGGCCACAAAGGGAAGGGATGGATGGATTCCCTGCAGGATCTCTCTTCCCTGTGGGACAGAGGCAGAACTGTTGGGCCCTTTCCTGGCTGTCCTTGGCATCCTGGCTGTGGAGCAGGAAAGCCAGGGTTTCTCCTGGTCCTCTGACAAGGGAGTGTTTCCCAGCCACTCATCCAGTGTTTTTGGATCTTCCTAATTAGCCCCTGGAAGGTGACTCTGGCAGTGTTGGGAATTCAGGAAGCACCATCCCCGTTTTACAAGGGTGAAGTGAGGAACAGGAATCCGGCCTGGCTGTTGAGTAACCAGAGCTGGGATTAAAGTCTGGGGTCCTGCCCTCCCCCTGGGGCACTGTGTGCTCCTCCTTGGCCAAGAGAGTCCTGTATGGATTTAAATACCTTGGGAAGAGGAAGGAGAGATGGAGAAGGAGGGAAGAGCAGGAAGGTTGGTCACTCTGCTGAGATAATTGATAACATCTCCCAGACAACCCGTGAGCTCTCCTTTGCTGATGGTGTGGGTCTGTCCAGAGCTGCTGTGCCCAGGGCAGGGCAGGGCTGGCCAGATGAGCTCATTAATGCCCTTCCCTTTATTCCATCTCTTTCCTGGGGCTTATCAGATGTCGAGGGGCCCTTTGGACTTTTTCGCCTTTTGACTTACTCGCCTCTCAGGCACAAACGCAGCCCCGAGGGACCCGTTGGGCAGCACAGCTCCTGCAAAGCAGGGTGTCCCTGCCTTCTGCTGGTGTCTCCCAGGCCTTTTGCAAAGCTGGAGGCTTCAGTGGAGTTAAACATTAACGTCCTGCCCAGCTCCAGCTGTCCAAGGTCCAGGAGGGAGCCACGCTGAGTCAGCCTGGCAGCTGCATTTCCTGCTCCCGCTCTCTCCCGGTGATTCACTCGCCGCCAGGAAGTCTTGACCTGGATGGAGAGGTGGGAAGGTGGCACAGGGACACTTCAGCCCTCCTGCAGGTACCACTGGAGGTCAGCTCCTGAGGGCTGGATGACCCAGTGGGTTTCCTGGCTGGAATATGGTGCAGCAAGAGGGGAAAACTCCCGGGTACCAAAACACCCACCTGGGCCACGGAAGGATTCCGTGTCCCACGGCAGCCCCACAGCAGGTCCTTGCTCCTCCCAGGCAGCTGTGACTCCATGTGAGCCTGTTACTGTCCTGCTGCTCCCTGCATGGATTATTTGTTCATTTTTTCTATTGGATTATTTTGATTTGATTAAATAAAAAAAAAAAGGTAAATCCTTTTCCCCGGGGCAGCGCGAAGGGCACGGTGCTGCAGCAGGAGGAGGGCAGGAGGCAGATGGGAAGAGCTGGTTTATTTGGTCTTATTGCCACAGTTTCCCACCCCAGCACTGCCAAGGCTTTGGGTGTAGCCAGAGTCTGCCACGGGAGATGGATTGTTCAGGGCTGGCAGCTCCAGGGGTTTGCTTGGCATGTTGGGCTCGGCCCCCACGGTGGCTCCGAGCTGCCTGAGGCTTCCTGAGGCACCTCTCCCACACTGCTGGGGCTCAGCTTTGCCTGGAGAGCCACTCAGTCACTTCAGCATCCATGGAAGGTTGGGAAAACACAAGGCACAATCTCTGCTGAGCTCAGGCCCAGAAGCAGAGCCAAGAGTCTCCCTGGCTTTGGATAAAACTTTGCTGTGGTTACAGGGATCATGTGATGGCAGCTGATCTCTCCAACCTCCAGCATTCCTGCTTCAGGCCTCTCCTGCTGCACAAAAACACGTTGAGAGTCCAAAACAGCATCTCTTAGCTCGGGTAATCGTTTATTGATAGCAGAATTATCAGCCAAGTGTTGTTGAGGAAACTCCTCTGCCTCTGCTTGTGTTTCTGATCCTGCCAGGCCTTTTCCCAGCCCTCTCCCCAGCCTGCCAGCCCAGCCACAAACCCTCAGCATCCTCAGTCAAAGGAATTCCCACACAGACACAGCTTCTCCCTCCAGCCCAGGGGCACGCTCTGGCCCGCTCAGCACAACGTGCCAGGTCTATCAAATTCCTCAAGGTTGGCTTCTCATCCCAGGGGATTAAGGGGGAATCGGGTCTAAACTGGATCCGAGCCCCTTGGAGATGCACTGACAGAGAAATCTGTGCCTTGAAAGGACCTGGAAAGGAAATGCAGGGAAGGAGGAGGGCAGGGACGTGTCAGCTGGGAGCTGCTGCCTCTCTGAAATCTCTGCCCTGGATTTTCTGGGACCTTCTTCCCGCGGGATGAGGGGCAGGGTAAGGGCAGAGCCACGGGGTCGGTCCTCCGGAGAGATGAAAGGGAAGTGGTTTGGTGGCCGAATGAAAGTCGTGGCTTTAGAGAAGAATCAAAGCCAGATGTTTCCACCCGCCCCGCTGAGCCCTTTTTTTGTGATGGAGCCACCAAGGAGGCCCTGGCAGCGTCTGCAGAGCCCCGTGGTGGGAACACCCTGTAATCCCAACGGCTCCGCCGCGGTGCCGGAGGCTCCCTGGCTGTCTGGGAGGAGGGAGCAAGAGCTGGGGCAGAGATGGCACTGCCAGCTCAGTATTTATTCCCTGTCTCAGAGTATTTGCTCCTCACTCACAGTGGGGACGGCAGCAGGGGTGTGGTCACCAAATTTAGCACCTCTGGACAAAACCCTGGGGCCAAGAGGTGGTGGAGCTGCGTTGGACAGCGACAGGACATCATCCCTGTCCCAGGGACTGCCTTCAGACCCCTCGGGCAGGCTGTGCTCAGGTAACAGGTAAAGCCTTTGCTGTGCAGGGCCCTCATCAGAACCAGGGGGATTCACTTTATCCCTGCCTGTCTCGTGGTGTTCGCACCGGGCTGTGACCGAGGCGTTCCGGCGTGGATGGAACAGAGGTGGAACACCAGGAAAAGGGAAACTGCCTCCTTGTTTCAGCACGACTGGGGAGGGAGCAGCACTTCCCAACTGCGAGGAAGCGCCCAGACCTCGGGGCTGGCGGGCAGGAGGTCCCAGCTCTGACCCAGGAGTCATCAATCCGTGCCAGCACGGCCGCCCCAGGCTCCTGAGTGTTCCTGCTGCTGCTGCACACTCTGCCTCGTGGTTACAGCATTCACTCCTGGCCTCCCCCCAGCCAAGTTCCCGGTGCCCTCGGCGCTGCCCCGAGGTGGAGTTTCCTCTCCTGAAGTCGGCGGGTGCCAAAAACGTCCTGTCCTGTTGGCTCCGAGGGCTGGGAAAGGCTCTGCTCGCTGTTCAGGCGTCCGTGTCACAGCCCTCGTCTTCCTCCTGCCCCACCCCACGTGCTGGGCTGCTCCTGCTCCAGAGGATGCTCCAGAGGAGCGGGTGAGATGCCCCTGAATCCAGCTGGATCACTCCTGGGGAATGAGGGATAAAGTGCAGCAGTTGCACCCGAAGCAAGGGAAAGTCAGTAGAGCAGAGGGAGGTTGGGGACAGGAAATCCCAGTTTTTACTGGCACCGGCTCACATCAGATAATTTGAGCTCTAAGAAGAGATAAATCCCCCTGCAGTCCCATTCCACGGAGCTGGGTGAGGGCCTGCTCTAGGAAAGGAGCTTCCTGCCGTGCCCTCTCACTTCAGTGTGTCCACCAGCTCTCTGGAGCACTTTCAGCAGGAGGAACACTCACTTCAGTGTGTCCACCAGCTCTCTGGAGCACTTTCAGCAGGAGGAACTCTCGTTTCTGCCGTGATTCCAAACCCCCCCAGCGGGAGAAGCCGTTGGGAGCAGAGCAGGGAGCCAGGCAAGGGGAGCTGTCCCTGCCTCCGGTGACCTTCCCCGGGGGTGTAAACACAGAATTGGTGGTTTCACCTCCCCAAAGGTGGGAATGGGACCTGGTTGAAGAGTGCTCTGGCTCCAGTGGCATCGCTCCTGCATCTCTCCCTCGGATGACAGGGAATTGCTGTCACCCAGCAGGAATTACTTGCGCCCCACCTGCACTTTGAGCAGGCTTGGGAGAGTGTTCCCAAGCTGGAGGTGTCCTGGTGGCAACCAAGCCCTTCACCAACAGCATTTCAGTGGGATGGGCAGAACCAACTGCTGGAAAACGCTCTAATCCGAGCATTAGTGATAATTTCCATCCCAGTAAAGCCTGGGGTCGGGAATCCTCAGCTCCTGAGGGATATCAGGTCCGAAACTGGGGCTCAGAACCGTTTTGTGCCACGACTCCTCCGTGGCTTTGGGAGCTCTGTTTGAGAACACTCAAAATTGAGGAGCAGCTTTGGAGCTGGGGATGTCCCTGGGCCAGGGGGATGCTGACCTGCTCCACAGGGGGTGTGAGGATTAACCAGTTAATGGTTGCAAAGGGCTTTGGAGATGAC
This sequence comes from Lepidothrix coronata, assembly GCF_001604755.1. Classification (NCBI taxonomy): domain Eukaryota; kingdom Metazoa; phylum Chordata; class Aves; order Passeriformes; family Pipridae; genus Lepidothrix; species Lepidothrix coronata. The sequence continues at coordinate 136,490 of NW_016690545.1, read as the reverse complement.
AAAGTGCATCTGGTGGGGGAAGGGGGTGAGGAGGAGGAAGAGGTTCTCAATTCCACACTGGAACTACGAGGTCTCACTAAATCACAGACTCTTGGAACATCCTGAGCTGCAAGGGACCCACCAGGATCATCCAGTCCAGCTCCTGGCCCTGCACAGACACCCCAACAACCCCACCCTGTCCCTCAGAGCGTTGTCCAAACCCTCCTGGAGCTCTGGCAGCCTTGGGG
>NW_016690545.1:117371-135522 GCF_001604755.1 Lepidothrix coronata | reverse complement strand
GAGGAGGAGGAGGAGGAGGAGGCGGCGGGGAGGCCGCGCACGCCGCGCCCGCCGCGCCCGCCGCGCCGGGGGAGGGGACGGGGCTGACACAGCAGATCCGCGCGCGGCGGCCGCGGGGCGGGCTGGGGGGCGCTCTGGAAGGTTCCGGGAGCGGGGGAGGCGCCGCCGTGACCTTCGGGGGCCGCCGCGGCCCGGCCGTGAAGGTGACGCGGGACACACGCGGGGCCTCCCCGAGGCCTCCCCGGCCCGGCCCCTCCGCGGCGCGGGGCGGCCCCGCGGCGCCGGGCCCGAGCGCGGCGCCTCGTTAATTGCGTTAATTAAACGCCCCGGGGGTGGTTCGCGGCGGGGCGAGGGGCGGCTGCGCCGTTGGCGGGGCCCGGCGGGACGGGGAGCGCGGCCCGGGCCGGCCCTGGAGGTCACCGGGGAGGGCGGGCGCGGTGTCCCCGGAGGCCCCGGGACGGGGCTGCGGCGCCTCGCGGCCCCTCGCGGGCTCGGCGGAGGCCGTTCCAGCCTTTGCCGGACGGACCCGGGCGGCCGCTGGAAACTTTGCACCGAGTTTTGTCCCGAAAACGTGCGCGGAGCCAAGAGCTGCGGGATCGGTGGGGGGGGGAGTGGCGGCTGGGGGGACGGAGGGGACCGGGGGAGCTGTACTGGGTCTGTCGGGGGCGTTCCAGCTCAGAGGGGTCCCTGCCTGGGGGGGTGTTCGGCTCGTGGGGTCCTGCTCGGAGTTTCTCGGGGGTGGTGGTGCTGGTGGTGCTCTTAACGCGAAACGCCGACACGTGCTCTGCGGTTCAGGCCCTCCGAATAAAAAGGCTCGGGAAACGGTTCCTCTCCCTTGGGCGAAATCACCGCAGAAGAATCGCCAAACCTCAGCTCTGAGCTGGGAAGTTACGTGGCTTCACCCGAGAGGAATAAAAGTTGTCGTGAGGACGGTGACAGGTCTTGAGGGTTCTGGGTTTGCGGCGTTTGGCTGGAAGAGGAACTGCCCGGGCTGAGGGGAGCCGTAAGCAGCGGCCTCAGCCCAGGCTGAGCGTGGTGAGAGGGCCCTGGAGCAGGAGGTGGCCCCCCTTGGGCACACGAGGCAGGTTCTGGAAGGGGAGCAGTGGAGCTGTGCTGGGAGATGGAGCCCATCAGCCAGCGGGCACATGGCTGGTGGTGATGTTGTGGCTGAGCTCAGGGGGAGCTGGAGCACATCCCCACCTCGGGGTGTTCAGGGAGTCCCTCTAAAAACACCAGCTCTGCTCTGTCTGATCTCCTCCCTCTGGTGGTGGTGGGAGTTTCGGTGATCTCCCTTCTGGAGGCCTCAGTAATGTTCAGTTTTGAGTTCCCGAGGACCACCTGGGCTTTCTGAAGGTGCCTTTTGGCTGGCAGGACAGGGGCTGGGGCCCAGAGCCTGGTGTCCTGGGCCGCTGCAGTCGGATGCTCGGGAGCAAACAGCAGCTTTGCCTCTCAGGAACTTTGGGGGTGCCTGGAAAATAAGGCCCAGGGCAGGACAGTGGTGGACATCTCGAGGTCTCCAGGGGGACTGGCTGCTTTGCTGTAGCTGTAGGTGTTTGTTTTAGACCCACCTGAAGTGTGAACGTGGTGACTGTGAGTGGAGCCTTTCATGGGATGCAGGGAGTGAGGGAAATTGGGTTTTCCTGTCACATCTTTAACTCCAGTGCTGCAGTGAGGGCTGTGTAAGGCTCGTGCTGTCTCACACGCTGATGTTTGGGGTCAACCTTGTTTCTCCCTCACAGCCAGGACCCGTGTGCTGTTCACAATCAATAATTAGCTGCATTAGGAATATTATTAAAAGCACTGGGGAAAAATGGGATTGATAATGGCTGCTGGGGGCTCTGCTCAGGGGGGTAGGTGCTCCTAATCCCATCTGTTTGTAGTTTATGGGGGAAATGGAAGTCCGTGTGTTCCAGGTGGGCGAAACGCTGCCCGTGATGTTTCCTGGTTGGAAATCCAGGGCTGTGGCCAGCACTGAGCTCTGCTGGCCCTCTCCTCCTGCAGGTGAGGCTCCTGGCTTCCCTCTGGCTGACCAGCCCCCCCCCGAATTGCCCCTGTTCACACACCTCTGCCACAGGTACCCCCTTTACACAGCCCCCCCTGGGTACGGGGGACTCATCCCAGCCTTTGGAAAACCCACCTGGTGGGAGCGACACTCCCGTGACCATTAACGTGGGTTTGAGAGTCACCTGGGGCGCTCAGAGCATGGGACTGTCACCTGAGACCTGCTGGCAGCTCCTGAGGAGCTTCTCCTCATCCAGCTTCACACCCTGGCTGAGCTCTGAGAGGGTGACTCCTCTCCAGGAGGTGACAGTACCTGCTCTCTGAGGAGGTGACAGGTGACTCCCCCTGAGGAGGTGACAGTACCTGCTCTCTGAGGAGGTGCCAGGTGACTCTCCCCTCCAGGAGGTGACAGTACCTGCTCTCTGAGGAGGTGCCAGGAGCCCCCACTATGCCTGAGCCCCCCCAGGGGTGTTCCCTCCTGCCTCTCCCCCAGCCAGCACAAGGTTTCTCTCCCGTGCTGCCTCCCGTGGCTTTGCTGACCTTGGGGTTTTTCCATCTGCTTACGTTTCCACTTCTGGAAAAAGGTTTAGCTTCTCCCCCTCGCAAGTTTTTTGTTAAATTCTCTTCTGGATTTTTCGGCTTTGATTCCCTCTTAGTCTCTGCCTGCTCCGGGAAACGTGTCACAAGCTCTGGGTTAAGATTTTGGTCGCGGGATGATTTGAGTTAATATTAAAATGCTTTAAACCTCCAAGCGCTTGCATTTTTGTCAGCTTAATTGACTCTGGTTAAATACGATTTAAATGTAATTACAATAAGAAAAATATCCTTTTCCATCCTTTCAAGAATGAGAGTTGGCTTCAACAGTCATTTTTTTTTGGGGGGGGGAATTGCTGGAGGAAGATCTTTGATCCACGTTTGCTGTGCCGAGGGCAGCTTTGTCAGCTCGTGGGTCCCAGCGAGTGTTCCCAACCTTTGTCACCCTGTAAAGCTTTAACCTCGTCATGAAAGTTCCTGATAGCAGCTGGGAGGATCGTGCTGCAGCCAATCCCACAGGCCAGGGCTCTGGATCCTCGCTTAAACAAGCAAGAGTTGATAGTTTGGCCTTCTCCTCTGAAGAGCCGCTCCTGGGGCTCGGCACTGTGGATTTCCCAAAAGCTGATGTAAATTAGGGACTTTTTGTCCTCTCCAGACCGTGGGGTTCTGCTGTTGAGAGGGGTGAGAGCAGGGCTGGGTTGTGCAGAGCTGTGTTCCACCTCACTGAGGGTTTCCAGCCCAGGGGAAGTGGCCCACGCTCTGTTCCAGGTGTGTGTCCCAGCCATTGTGTTCATGGGCCATTCATCACTTCCCAGCCCCAAATCTGTTTGGTTTCTGAGCCCTTCCTCACCTGCACCTGAGATTTCAGAGCTCTGGTGTTGCCACGTGTGCCTTTGGTCTCTCTAAGGTGAGGGACATCCTCTGCCATCCCCAGAGCTGCTTTTAGTCCTGATCACCTCCAGAAGCGCAGAAACTGCCCCAAAAGTGTTTCAGTTTCCCTTTATCACAGCTCTTCCTTCAAGCTCAGTGCTTCCCTCAGAGATGTAGGTAGTGAGGCAGAGTTTATTTTTAGAGAATGAATGAATCATCTCCTGGTTGTGTCTTGTCTCATTTTGCTTTGATGAGAAGTAGAGTCAAAGAACTGGGACCTGCTGGGTCTGGGTCCCTGAGTGCACGTGGACGGGTGATGCTCTGTCCCAGGAGGGCCCAGCAGCTGAGCAAGGTGGAGTTTGGAAGTGCTGAGCTGCAGGGACAGAGCCTGGGGGTGCAGCAGCTTCCTGGGATTCCCTTCTCGGGTTGTTTTGTTGGAGGATTGCTCTGAACTCCAAAGGGAAACGCACGCGTGTCCTTTCACCCTGAACTCTTTCCAGTCCTTTCTGTTTCCAGCTCTGTTCTTGGGCTGAGATTAACGAGAGGGGAAGGCTGTTGCTGTTGGGAAGTTTGAGAGCAGGAACTGTGGTCCTTGTTTTGCTTCTCTCATGGTTGTCTTGAACCTCTCCTGTGTTTGGAGGCTTCTCGTTACCGGCCTGGGTCCTGTGTTTGGAGGCTTCTCGTTACCGGCCTGGGGCTTGTCCTTGCAGCCAACAGCTTTGGCACGAGGTGTGACCTTGGCAGAGGAATTATCTCTAAAGCTATTGCAACTGCTTCCTTATCCTTGTGCTTTGTGTTTGAGGCCTGGTGGTGAGCCACTCCTTAACTTCAGTACCCAGGAGGCCAGGCTCCGAAATATCCAACTTCCTCATCTGGGAGCTGGTGGATGGGAGCTGGATTAGTGGCTTTCACCTTTTAAAGTCCAGCAGGAGCGAAGTGGAGCATCGTTCAGTGCCTGGAGGAACTGTGTTAGTGGCTGGAGGAACTGTGTCAGTGGCTCGTGGGGCGTTTGAACTTCCTGGGGGGAGAATTTTTGCAGAAGGGGGGTTTTGTTGTCTCCGTGGAAGGAGCTGTGTTGGGCTCCTCACCCAAATGCCTCTGAGCAGCTCTGGGAAAGGGACTTTGGAGGGTTCCACCTTGTGCTGTGGGAGGGAGCATTTCTCTGTGCCAGGTTCCAGGCTGGAATGCAGCAGTTCCTCTTGTCTGTCCCATTTTCAGCCCTCTCCCTCTAATCGTGGTCCTCGTTGCCCGTTCCCAAGGTGAGAAGTTCCCCTTCTCCCCCCGGCAGGCCGGGATAGTGTGCAGGTTTGTCTTGGCACTTCCAAATCTCCTTGGCTGCAGGTTTAAGGAAATGATTGGTGTCTGCTGATGTGTGTAAGGTGTAGGTGATCCCTGGGGGGACGGGGCAGGGCTCAGGTAAGTTCAGGAGGAGTCCTGGCACAGCACAGGCGATGCTTGGTTAGTAGAGATGTCACTAATTCCATAAGTTATACAGTTTCTGCTCCTTGACATATGTTTTTTTACCTTCCTTTCTAGGAAGGGGTCTGGAGGAGGGAAAATTTCCCTTTCTGGTGAAAGGGGGACTGGAGCATTATGACAGTCAAGTCTTTAAAAGCTTATGAGTTCCCAGAGTCCTGGCCGGTAGCCGCTGCCTCCGCTGATGTTGTCGGATGTCAATAGAGAGAGGTTGAAGGCAACACTTCTAATGGAGGTAGAAACGAAATACTTGGAAAATACCAAGGATTTTCCTGTTTTGATTAACGAAAAAACAAAATCACATAGGTGCTTTAATAGCTGGGTAGACACTTGAGGTGTGGAACTCTTAGAGAGACAATCACTAAATTCTCCTGTCTTGTCTTGGCTTGGCTTTCTGGGGCTTCCCCGGCTCGTTTGCACTGACAGAGGTGTTGTGGTCTCTTCAGCAGGTGACATCGAAGGGGGCTGGCTTGAACCCCAACGCCAAAGTGTGGCAAGAAGTCCCCCAGGGGAGTGGTGAGGCCGTGCCCCCCTCAGATGGCACCGAGCACACGTGGCAGGAGACGGCGGCGGCCCAGGGGACTCCGGCCGAGGGTGAGATGTGGGGACACGTCCCCTGGGGGACACTCAGGGCGAGTTCAGCTGGGAGGAGCAACCCCTGGGCTCTCGTCCTGGAGGTTGTCAGTGCTGAGGGAGCAAAAAGTGTGAAATAAGTGTGAGAGGAGGCAGCAGGGGGTTTATGGAGGTGACGGGTCTCACCGGTGGGCTTTGCTTCAGGGGGTCGAGGAGGTGTCAGAGCTCTGCTGGGACAGGACACTTGGGCAGGGAACAGGATCCAAGAGGCCCAGTGATGACCATGTAACGCGCTAGGAGGGAGCAGGGTGCCAGATGTGTGGGCATGGGCTCATGGCATCGCTGCACTTTGGCATCCGTGGACCCTGTGAACAGGAAAAGGAGGTCTGAGGGCCACCTGCCATCCTGGGGACACCGAGGGGCTGCTGAGAGCTGGCAGGAGTGCCCAGTGCCCACAGATTGCTCCTCTCCCTTCGGTCTGTTCCATCCCAGCCCTGTTTCCACCCTGACCACGTGGGCAGTGCCCCCCAGAACTGAGCGCTCGGGTGGCTCTGGTTTGGCTCAGGGGTAACTGAGGTGACTCAAAGCACGGCAGAGGAGGCAGAAGATTCCCTGCAAAAACAGCTCAGTCAAAGTCAGGGATAAAGAAGGGGGGGATTCAGCTCGTGTGGCCCTGTCAAAGGTTTCTGGTAAGTCAGCAGAAGCGAGGATCGAGCGCCGGGTTTGTGCTTTGCCCGACAGAAACTCATTTGTCTCTTCACAACAAAGTGAAGCAACCCTGGCAGTGTAAGCGATTTTCACCCCTTGTTTTTGGGAACCTCGCTTAAATATTTTAAATTTCTCGTGGAAAGACTGGTTTTTAGATCCTCTCCCCCTTTGGGGATCAGTTTCAGGATCCTTTATTTCCTTTTATTTACTTATCCCCCGAGAGCCTGGTGCAAACCAGAAGGCCTTTCTGAAACTGGAGAACTGGAAAGTTCTCTCCAATACAAAGTCTGAGACATACAGACTGACTTTAGACACTCTCAGTTGCAGCAGTTTTGGGGTGTTTGTTTGTTTTAGTGTCGGTAGCCAAAGTTTTTCCCGTGGGGAATTCTCCCGGAGCTCACGGGAGTTTCCCTGCTGCTGGGGTGTCCCTTTGGCAGGTAACATAGAGCTCTCAGAGGAGAGCTGCAAGCAGTATGAAGTGATGTATTCCCCGTCCTGTGAAGCCACGAGGAATGGCACAGGAGCCGACGAAGCCTCCGCCAACGGGATCGTCCTGGCGACCGAAGACCTGGGATACCAAATCTATGAAGTGTCTGGTGAGTGCTCGAGTTCAACCACTACTGTCAGTGCCTGTGACCCCCTGCAGTTTGCTGCAGCTGTGCTGTGACCCAGGAGGAATCCTGGCACGTCCAGGGCTATCCCAGCAGCTCCAACACTTGGCCAAGCAGGTGCAAGCGGTGGGGTCGGAGTCGTGTTGGGAGCGTGTGGAGTTCTTTAAGCACCTCAGATGAGCTTTTCCCCCTGCTCCTACCCAGAGGGATTCATTCTCCTGGACAGTGAGACGTGTCCTTGCACTGTGGGGATGTGGAACTGGGATCTGATGGGGGGTGTGGTCCCTTCCAGGTGACGGCCCCTCCGCCGTGTCCACGGAAGACATCAGGGAATGTTTGAGGAAACAACTTGAATTCTGCTTCTCCCGGTAGGTGCACTTAACTCAGCCTGCTACAAAGCCTTCACTAAAATCCCTGACAAATTCCCTGGTTTTGGCTCGGTGTGTCCCATCATCTTGCTAAAAACACAAGGTTTTTATCAAGAGCAAACCAAGGTTTGCTGACGTGCCGTGGAAACCCCCGTGGCACCTTCCAGCTGTTCCAGTCCCGTCTGTGCGTCCGTGTCCTCGGGTGAGGATGAACCTCCTGTGCTCTGGAGTTGTAGGACCTCGAGATAACTTGGCTGTGTGTCCCCAGGAGGCTCTTTGGCAGATCCCTTTTGCAGGCCAAAGTGCAGAGCACTGGAACTTTCAGGACATTTTTTAAATTGCTTTGTGTCGGTCTGGTGGGATTTGTTCCAGGAGAGAGAATTTGAGGGTGTTTCGGCTGTGAGTGGAATTGGGGAATATTTAAGCCTGCAGTGATCCTGGTTTTTTGAGTCTTCTGGGAGTCAAGTTCAGGATTTTTATGAAATCACGATTTTGTGTCTTTTTAGTGAGAATCTTTCAAAGGATCTCTACTTGATGTCTCAGATGGACAGCGATCAGTTTGTTCCAATATGGACAATTGCCAACATGGAAGGGATTAAGAAGCTGACAACGGATATGGACCTTATTCTTGAAGTTCTGAGATGTAAGTCTGGGGGCTTGGGGGGTGTGTCAGTAGGACAAAGAATCCTGGTGCTTCAGAGAGATGGGTCAGTCTCTGAGCTGGTTGTGGCTTCTTGTGCTGGTGCAGGGTGACAGGAACCTCCCTCTGCAGCCGTGGCTGAGTAAGAGGCTGCTCCAGACTCCTGAATTCTCCCCCTTTGTTCCAAGATCCATACCAGGAGCCTGTTCCTGCCGAGGTGTGCTCGGTGTCCCACTTTGCTCTTTGAATTTCAGCTTCTCCCATGGTACAAGTGGACGAGAGAGGGGAGAAGGTCAGACCAAACCACAAGAGGTGCATCATCATCCTCCGTGAGATCCCCGAGACAACACCCATAGAGGTAAATCCAGGGAGAAGAGGGAAACAAAGGTTGATGATTTTGGAAGGTTGGCTTCAACAGGGCTTCAAACAGGCACCAGGAGAAGGTCAGCTGGTGTTTGATGTGATCAAACAGGGATATTTTTCTTGTGAACCACATCAGTAATATTTTCCTCCTGGGTGCGCTGTCAAAACAGCCAAAACAAAAACTTATTGCCATTGTGCCTTCCCATTATTTACTACTATATTTAAACCTTCTTAAGTAAACTCCTTTTTTTTTTTTTCCTTTCCACCAAAGCTGAGCTAGCCTGGCTTCTCTGGAAGGAAGTTTGAACTGGTTTCTTTTCAGATCCAAAAATAAATCAGTCCAGGGGCACAGCTTGGAATTCAGGCTGAATTTTTGTCACAGCAGTAACTTTACTTGAAGTCAGACGGTTGTTTTGGCAGCAAGAAATGTTGCTGAACATTTCTCATTCATTGTGCCCCAGCGTGAGCTGAGCTCATTATGTTCAGAGAAGGGAGGATAATAAAATTCCTCCTGATACTTGGCGAACAGAATGATTTAGCTCTTTGTTTTTTAAAAGTTGTAACACAGGGTGTTTGTCTACCAGCATTTTTAATGAGTTCTTTTAATGCAAACGCTGCACAGCTGCTTGTCCCTCTCTTTACAATCTGATTATTGCAAAAATATTAAAAAAACCCCTGTCAGGTTGCCTTGACTTAGGAGTATTTCATGGAATCATTCTTGTCTCTCTGATTTAAAGCCACACCTTTGCTACCTGTTTTCTGTGGAAATATCACACAGGTCTTGATTTTTCTGACCACCTGATCCTGCTGGGTTTTGCCTGGGGAACTGGGGAGGCCTGGAGTGGGATGTGTGGGTTCAGGAACAGGGAGAGGATGACGTGGTGCCTGCAGAGCCTGTCAGGGGAACACGAGAACATCCCTGGTCACGGGAGGGAGGGGCTGGAGCTTAAACCTGTGTCTCCTTGGTGTTCACTGCCCAGCTCAGAGCCAGGTGCCCTAAACTGGCCTGGGTTTGTCTCCCCAGGAGGTGAAGGCCCTGTTTAAGAACGAGAACTGCCCCAAGGTGATAAGCTGTGAGTTTGCTCACAACAACAACTGGTACGTTACATTCCAGTCCGACACAGACGCGCAGCAGGTAAGGCCCCTCCAACCCCAACACCCCCCTTGTTAGTCCTCCCGTGTTAATTGCACATGTGCTTCCTGTGGCTAAGAGAAATATTTATTTGCTGATCCCCCTTTTGTTGTTCTAAGAGATTACTGGCAAATTCTGGTTAATAAGACTGAAGTTGGGAGATTATTCCCTTGTCTGCCTCTTGCCTCGGCACTCAGTGACCACGGCTGGCACTGGAATCCTGAATTTGAAGTGTTAATGGATTTATCTGGGCTGGCAGGGAAGCACATTTGTGTTAGATCATGTAATATCCTTTGGGAAGTAAAATTTTATCAAGATATTCTAATGTTGATCTTTTTTTTTTCTTTTTTTTTTTTTCTGTATCTGCAGGCGTTTAAATACTTAAGGGAAGAAGTGAAAACCTTTCAGGGCAAGCCAGTAATGGTGAGGCTGCTTTATTTAGCTGAGCTTTCTGTTGGAATGGTGTTGTTTCTCTTTGGATGGTGGGGACCATTCTTGAGGGGGGGGTGGGACCAAGGAATTAGCAGTGGGCTGGTCCATAACTCCTGCTCTGAAGGCTGGAGACATGAATGAGGTCATGGGTAGCTCTGACAAATTACAGTTCAGTGGCTGCTGGTTACTCACAGGGGGGCTGAAACACATTCCTGTGCCATCTTCCCTTCTCCACATTCCCCAGAATCTGGGTCTGCAGAGCTCAGGACAGGGATTCCTGCCCCTGTGAGTCCTGAGCTGGCTGCAGCACAGAGCAGGCTGGAGCAGAGCTGCCTGTGCTGTGAGAGGAGCTGTCACCACTGGAGCCCGGACAGTCCCTGCTGTAGTTTGTCTTCAGCTTGACAGATTCTCCAGTCCAAGCAACGTGTGCCCTTCCCTCCCCTCTGTCGCACTGCGAGGGCGTGAGCTGGGCTGACTCCTGGCAGGTTTTATTCCTGAGCAGTAACCAGCCCTTCTCATCCCTTCTGTTGCAACTCAGTAGGCAGGGAAGACTCCGTGTTGTGCCTCTCCCCCTTTCCTGGCTGACCTGGGCTGGGCTGTTGCTGTCTTGCAGGCCAGGATCAAAGCCATCAACACGTTCTTCGCCAAGAATGGTTACCGGGTGCTGGACTCCAGCGTGTACCCCCAGCCCGTGCAGACCCAGGCCCAGTTTGCCTCCCCCCTGTTCATGCAGCCTGTATATAGCCCTCAGCAGTACTCCATCTACAGCATCGTGCCTCAGACCTGGTCTCCAAATCCTGCACCTTACTTTGAGACACCACTGGTGAGTCCCGGGGGGGAGTTGGTCCAGCAGCAGCAGGCTGAGGGGGTGTTCAGCTGGAGAGTGCCCAGGGTTTTTTCTAGTCAGACCTCTCTCTTTTATGACATTTGTGCTGTGGACCTGATAAAGCATAGAATCATTGAATCAGCTGGGTTGGAAGGGACCTCCGAGATCATCCAGTCCAACCCTTGATCCAACCCCGCCGTGGTTCCCAGCCCATGGCACTGATGCCACATCCAGTCTGTTTTTAAACACCTCCAGGGATGGAGAATCCACCCCTTCCCTGGGCAGCCCATTCCAAGGGCTGACCATCCTCTCTGCAAAGAAATTCTTTCTAATATCCAAACTAAACCTCCCCTGGCACAACTTGAGACCCAGCCCTCTTGTCTTGCTGATGGGAAAAGAGACCAACCCCCCTGGCTCCCCCCTCCTGTCAGGGAGTTGCAGAGAGTGAGGAGGTCTCCCCTGAGCCTCCTCTTCTCCAGGCTGAGCCCCCCCAGCTCCCTCAGCCTCTCCTCACAGCACTTGTGCTCCAGTCCCTTCCCCAGCCTCGTTGCTCTCCTCTGGACCTGCTCCAGGACCTCAAGCAGGACAGGCTGCCAGCCTGGCCACTGCCTGCCACTTATTTCAGGGAATTCTGGTGTGACATTCCACTGTCCAGCAGCTGGTGTTACTGGAGGAGTCTGTAGCTTTTCCAGGACTCTGCTAAAGCAGGTGCTGGCTGTTCCCAGGGGGGTTTGGTTTGTCTGGAGAAGTGAGTTCCCACCAGGGAGATGCTCCAGCCCAGCGTGAACTTACACCCTGCTGAAGCTCCTCATAAACCTGCCAACGTTTTCCTTTGCAGCTCAGCCCCACTGAGAGTGTTCTGTCTTGTTGCAGGCCCCCTTTCCCAATGGTGGATTTGTGAATGGCTTTAACACACCAGGATCATATAAAACCAATGCTGCTTCCCTGAGTATAGGTCGCCCATTCCACAGGAATCGGTAAGACAGCTCTTGGAAAACTTCCACTGCTGACATCCTCAGGTGTCCCTTGTGTGTGTCACAGGGGGGAACCAGGCTGGTTATTTCATTCATCAAACCTGTGTGATGGTTTTCAACTTGATTTGAAAAAAATAAATAAATCAAGGTGGCAGCTTAAAATCCTTAAAAAAAAATAAAAAAATATTGGAGACACGTGCTGGAGAGAGCAAAGGTAACTCCTTTAAAAGCCTCAGAGGAATTTCTGCAGACAAATAACTAACTTCCTCTTAAGTTAATACTTGTAATGATGTTTGTTCTACGCAGATTATGAACTCCAGCAGCACTAACATAAGCCTTTCCTGCTGGGATCAGCCTTGCAGAGCCCTTGGGTTCCTGCAGTGGGAGTTGCATGCCCTGAGCTCTGCTGTCTGTTCCTGTAATTTATTTGCTTTATCCCCCATCTTTCCTGAGAGCTGTGAGGACTCAGCTGTAAACACTGGGGAGGAGGAAACACTTTGTGTTGCTCTGGGAATACAATGGAGCGGTAACCTGGGGGTGGGAATTGTTTGTGTGCAGCTCAGAGAGGGGCCAGGGGAATTGCTTTTTGTGTTGTTGGAGGACTCAGCTGGCAGTGCCAGGGCTCTGAGTGGGTCTGTGGGTGCAGCTCAGGTCGGGGGCTGTTGGCAGAAGGGTCTGTGGGTGCAGCTCAGGTCGGGGGCTTTTTGGCAGAAGGGGAACTTCAGGATTTGCTCTGCGGTGACTCAGCAGAGTCTTGACACAGCCTGTGGGACTGGGAGGGTGGCTCTGCTTGCTCCAGTTGCAGCTGCTGAGCTCCCAGCTGCCATCTTTACAAAGGTGCTTTGGCTCTTTTTTCTCTTTTGCCTTAAGTTGTGCCCCAGCCCAAGCCTGTAAAGCTCAGAAGTGTCGGCGCGTTCCCGGCGTTCCCACCTCGGAACGCCCCGCGTTCGCTGCTGCCCCGGAGATCACAGCTGTGTAATCCCTAAGCTCCTAAAATCCGGGCTGTGTTTTAGTTTGGGCAACTTCACCCCCTGAAGGGGCAGCTTTAGGGGTGGGACTGTGCAGGTTGTGGCCCAGTGATGATCAAGTATCGCGCTAAGAGAGAACAGGTCACGGTCGGGCTCTGGGCAGCCTTGCTCCTGCTCCTCCTCCCTCCTGCTCCTCCTTCCTCCTGCTCTTCCTTCCTCCTGCTCTCTCCACATCATCTCTCCTTCTCTCTGCTTTTTTATTTTTGGTTTTTTCCTCCTTTATCTTTCCTCATCTTTCCTGCTTTGCTCTTCTGCCCAGACGAGACCGCGGCCTTCTCGATGACGGGTAAGATTATGAGATCTGAGGGCTGCACAGGGACTCCAGGCTCTGCCATTCTGAGGACAACTTCAACAAGATGGAAGAATTCACTCAACTTTCCTCCTCCTCCTCCTCTTTATGGGCTCTGCTGATGGAAAACTTTTATTGGGGGCCTTAAAACTGGTTCTTGGTGCTTCTCAAAGCTGTGAAATGTGAATTAATCCCTGTTCAGCACATCCCCTCTTGAGCTGCAGAGGAGCTCGTTCAGAGAGGTTCATTCAGCTGCTGCCTTTGGGTTTCTGTGCTGGCCCATTAGGCCTGATTTGTCCTTTAGGCAGTTAATAGTTAAGCATTGGGTTTTTTCTCTGTAGCTAAACATTTGTTTAAGCCACTTGTATTTATTTTGCCCTGATTTGTTGCAACATCGTTGTGGGAAAGGGGGATGGAGGAGTCAGACCTCGGCTGGCAATAGGAGAGTTTCTTCTGATTGCATGGAATGTTGTAATGAGACTGTTTAAAAACAACATAAGTGTGCAAAATCCTCCTGCTGTCCTTAAATTAGGAGATGTGCAGAGTTGACCAGAGAGGGGAGAGAGAGAGTTTAAATTCCTTGTCTCGCTTTCTGCAGCTGGTGGGTGCTGCTGGAAAAGGCAGGAGTGGAAAACAGTCCAAGGCACCCAAATGCTGCCCCAGAAAACTGTTCCATGCTGTGCTGGGGCAGAGTTTTTCTGGGGAATTCTGCATTTAGGCCCCCGTGCCTGAACTTGCAGCAGCACTGAGCGTGCAAAGCTGTGTCTGTGCTCAAGGGAACTGCAGCTTTAGTGCTGAATAATCAATAACAGGGTGAAATGTCTGGGGATTGGGAACTGCAGAGTCAGTGCTGGGGGTTTGGGAATGGGAACAGCGAGGCTGAGCCTGGCTCTGCCTGGAGGGGGGCTCAGCTGCCCTGGCCTGATCTCCCATGTTCAGTCACCATCTACTCCTGGCCTCATTTCTCAGTTCATTTGTTCCCCTGTGGCCAGATGTGTTTGTTCCTTGGGCTCAGCTTATTTCTCCAGGTCCCTCTGCAATGCCCTGTGCCTTTGCTGCAGGCCCAGACAGAGGAAAAATCCCTCTTTGGGCTTCTGGCTCTGCTGCCACCGCTGGGTTTGGGGTTTTTTTTTCTCCCTTTGGTATCTGTTGGGCAACGACCTCAATATTTCCTGTAAACGGCAACATTTGAGGGGAGGCTGCAGGAAAACCATAACAGAAGGAATCCACGGAGGTGGGGAAGACAAATGTCTTTATTCCTCGTGAATGCACGTAGGAAAGAGCTTCTGAGTTGTGGTGCTCCCTGACCTGCTGCTCTCCTGGCCCCGAGGTGAGCTCAGCTGGTCAGAGCAAAGTGCTGACAACACCAGGGTTGAGGCTCTGATCCCTGGGGGCTCCTTCCAGCTCAGGATATCCTGTTATGCCGTGGTCTGTGGGCGCTGTGTGGGTGGTTCTCCAGCCCTCTGGGGGTCCCTCAGCTCTGTGTCTCCGCAGGGTGAAGCCCCATTTCCGCTCCTCCTCCAGCTCGGAGCACGCGGAGGGGCCGCCCGCCCTCGGGGCCGTGCCCATGGGGGACCTGGGCAGAGCCAACTCCAGGAGCTTCGTCGTGGAGCGGCACAGCAGCCCCTTGACCGGGCACCAAGACCAGGGGTATTCCCAGAAGGATTCTCCCACGGCACAGCTGGAGCAGAACGGGGATTACGGCGTCGGCAGGGGCAGGTGAGGAGCCGTGTCCTGTTTGCTCAGGTGGGGCTCGGCCCGAAGGTCATCGGCCACGGGCACAAAATAACATTTCTCTAAAGGCCAACCACGAGAAAACTGGCATTGAACTAAAGCAGGAGTGATAAAAGCTGAGCTGGGAGCAGGAACAGCTTCCTGCTCGAGTCCACACCTGCTGTTTACTCTGGCAGTGAGGGGTCTTAATTTTAAAATGCCTGATTTGTCCCCAGAATTAAAAGAGTCGCTGAGGTCAAGTTGGCAGCTGCGTTGCTGTGAACAATAAGCAAATCCTCAGCTGCCAGTTTGATGCTCTGCAGTATTTTAAGATTAAGTGGTTTTATCTTTGCTCTGTGAATTCGGGGTTTAGACACTTAAAAAGAAGTGTCCAGGGCAGATTGGTGAGAAGTCAGGCCAATAAGTTGATGGCTGTAGAATTACAGCTGTCCCTGTGCTGGGTGATACTCTGCTCATCCCTGGGGGTGAGGGAGAGAAGTCGTTCCCATATTTCCTCTGTTCCAAGAGCATCAGAGCCTTGACCCCTCCTGAGGGTGGAATGCCAGGGATACAGTGAATCCCAAATTCCCTTGTGCAGAGCAGGGTCAAGGCACTGACTGAGGGTTTCTTGTCTTCCAAGGAGGAACGTGTTCCGAGGTCGGAGGAGACGGGACGACGACCGGGTTTCAGTGAGTTCCCCTTCCCTTATTGCAGGGACTTGCTCAAAGTGCAGCTTTGCAGTTCTTGAAGGAGTGGCAGAGCCCTTAAACCCTGGGATTAAATTGGGGGTTAACAGTTTTTCCATGAGTTTCCCTGGCACTTGCTCGGGGCTTTTCCTGCTTGGTGCCACGGCTCTGTTAACGGGTGTTTTCCCTCTCCAGAGACCTCAGCCTTCAGCAGAAACAAAGACTCAGACACCAAAGTTTGACTTGCTTGCATCAAATTTCCCACCTTTGCCTGGCAGCACAGCAAAAATCCCGGGAGAGCCTGTGCTGGAGAGCAGGATGGCCGACATTGTGAAAGGAGTCTGCAAAGAGAAGGTGCCCGCTCCCGTCTCCCTCTCACACACGGGAGTATCCCTGTGCCAGGACTCCCCTTTTTCCCTGCTAAAGAGTCAGTTTGTCAGAGCCACACGTTGGAATGCTTTAATCCCAAGCTTCACACTGTGTGTGATCACAGAATAGTGCATTTTTCCTGGCTTTTTGTGGGAATGCTGCTGTTGTAAGCTGGGAACGAAGCAGGGAAACCAGGAGTGCGGTGGCTGTTGGGGTAGGAACAGTGTGGTGGAGTGTGGGCAAGGGATCTTTGCAGATGAGCCTGTTCTTTGGGCTGGTGGGACTAAGCACTGAGAATTGGGCTGATCCAGCCCTCCTTCCCCTCTTCTCCCCTGGGTGATTTGCCCACGGGAGGGGGGGGAGCTGCTTTAGAGGCGACGCTCCGAAAGGAGTCCAATTAATACAGTCAGGACTTGAGCAGCCTTTGGGAGCATCCCACTGCTCAGCTGTCCTGCAGTGAGTGGCACGCTGAGGAGCAGTTTAAGCCCATCTGCCATCTCTGTGCTCTGTGTCCAGGAAGGCAAAGACTCGCTGCCCACCTGCCCGGCGCCGGCTCCCGAGGAACAGACGCCCAGCGCTGCCCCAGCGCCCGCCAGCAGCGCCAGCTCCCCGAGCCAGAGCGAGCCTGTGCTGCTGAGGTGGGCAGAGCACGGGGCAGTCCAGGGAACCACTCCATATCCTGGGCTGGGAGGGACCCCCAGGGATTGAGTCCAGCTCCTGGCCCTGCACAGACACCCCAACAATCCCACCCTGTCTCTCAGAGCGTTGTCCGAACCCTCCTGGAGCTCTGGCAGCCTTGGTGCTGTGCCCACTGCCCTGGGGAGCCTGGGCAGTGCCCAGCCACCCTCTGGGGGAAGAACCTTTCCCTGAGATCCAGCCTGACCCTGCCCTGGCACAGCTCCAGCCCTTCCCTGGGTCCTGTCCCTGCTCACAGGGAGCAGAGGTCGGAGCTGCCCCTCGGGAGGAACTGCAGCCCTCAAGGAGTCTCCCTTCAGTCTCCTCCAGCTGAACAAACCCAGTGCCCTCAGCTGCTGCTCCAGACCCTTCCCCATCCCTGTGTCCCTGCTTTGGACCCTCTCCAACAGCTTTAGACGTTTTTTACCTCGTGGTGCCCAAAGTGCCCCCAGGACTGAGGTGAGGCCGCCCCAGCTCAGAGCAGAGCGGGACAATCCCCTGCCCTGCCCTGCCCAGGGATGCTGGGCCTGGTGCCCCCCAGGACATGGTGACCCTTTTTGCTGCCAGGGCACTGCTGACTCATTTGCATGCTTCAGCAGTGTCTCAGAGCAGTGTCCAGCACGGTGGCAATAATGGTTGTTGTTTCTCCATCTGTGGTTGGCGGCTTCTCCAGAGGCCACCAGATGGAAATAACAAATGCTGGTGGGAATGGCTGTGCCATTCTGTTCTGCTGAAGTGCAGCTGTGACTCCAGAGCAAGGAACTACTCTCTGAACCGTTCATTTATGTGCCAGCAGGTTTTGATGTGCATTGTTGTTGCTTTCTCAGCGCGGTTCAGCCAGAGAGCAAACCAGAAGAAGCGTCTGCTCCGAAGGACGTGGCCAGCCAGGCTTCCCCACCTTCCCTGTCCCCTGTCAGTGCTGCAAAGCCACCAAGGACAAACACCTCCTCACCTTCTGCTCAAGCAAGTGCAGCTCCTGCTCTGTCGACACAGGTAAGGCAGGGGGTGAACACGGGGAGCTTTCTGATGGTGCCCCGGCACCTCCTCTCCGCTCTCCTCCGTGGTGTTGCTGCCGTGCCTTTGGGCCCCGGGACGGGCTGGAAGGTGCTCCTGGCACATCAACCTCGCTCTTCTCCTTGCTCCCAAAGGAGCCCCGCAAGCTCAGCTACGCCGAGGTTTGCCAGAAGCCCCCGAAGGAGCCGCCCCCGGTGCCCGTCCAGCCCCTGCGGGAGCATCGCGCCAACATCGTCCCTCCCGCCAAAGCCGAGGAGGACGCGCCGGCCGAGAGGGCTCCGGAGAAGGCTCCTCCTCCCGAGAAGGCCGAAGGTCGGATGAAGGATTACTCCGGGTTCCGTGGCCCTGGAGGAGCTCCCAGGGGAGCCGCCGGGAAAATCAGGGAACAGAGGCGCCAGTTTGGCCGCAGATCTTCGCCTCAGGGAGCCCCGCGGCGCGTCGGCAAGGAGCAGTTTGTGCCGCCGCGGTCACCAAAGTAACGCCGGGCCAGCCCGGGAGCCTCTGTTGGGTCGGAGCTGTTGGGCTGAGGAGCAGCAGAGACTGGGAAGGAGGAGGAAGGAAGATTCAGGAAGGGGAATTCTGAGCTGGATGAGCGCGGCTCGTGCCGGAGGAGGAGTTGTGGAGGGTCCCAAAATTCATCTCTTTAGAAAAAAAAAACACAACAAAAAAAAGCGATCTCACGAATGCTGGAGGATTCCAATCACTATAAATAGAGAGATTATAATTTTTGTATTTTTTTTTTTTTTGGTTTTTTTTTTTTAATTTGCAGAGGGGGTTTTTCCTGCTTGAAAATCGGGTTTGGGGGCTTGTGAAAGTGGCGTTCTGACAAAGAGAAAGGATCTGACTTGGAGGAATTAACCCCGTCCCTC
>NW_016690545.1:113591-116866 GCF_001604755.1 Lepidothrix coronata | reverse complement strand
CAACTTCTTAGGTTTGGGGTTTTGTTTGTTTGCTTTTTTTTTTTTTTTTCTCCCCCCCCCCTCTCTCGTTGCTTTCTCTGATTTCTTTGTTACAGACCGTGGTGTGTTTTTCCTGAGGCAGGCCCAGTGCACCGGGTAAAGAGCCTGGAAATTCCGGCTGCAGGTGTGGAATTCTGCCTTGGCAGGTGGGAACTCTGGGCATTCATCATCCTCTCTGGATGGCTGGCAGCGAACCAGAGCCGGGTTTTCTTTGTCCTACCTCTGGAACAGGCTGGTTGGCCTCCAGAGATCGGGGTTTTTACACCTGGGGAACTCGTTCACAGCTGATGTGGTAGCAACCGACTGGTTGGAACTGTTTAAAGTGGAACTAAAGGTGAAGAGTTGAAACCCCTCTCATGTTCAGAGAAGCTGCTGGAAGGGTGGCACCTTGCCAGCTGTGTGCTGCCTGAATTTGCAACACTATTGTGCAGTAAGTGGTTAAGTTTCAGGGCGATTAATGACCGAACTAGGAACATTCAGCTCATTAATCTGCCAAAATCAGCATGCCAGGGTTCAGAGTTCTGTATAAAGCATTAGGGAAAAGTAGCTTCCAGCAGTAAGAATCACATTTTTATTTTTTTCCTCTTTTTTTTTGTGTTTTTTTAGTTTTTTTTTTGTTGTTTTTTTTTTTTTGTTTTGTTTTAGTGAATAGCAAGTGTACAAATTTAAAGTCGTGAGTTGTGAACACTGGAAAAAAAGCTCAATTGTGATTATATTCCGTAACCATCTTAGTAATTAATATATGCTCGTGTTGCCATAGAATGAATGTAAGTGGCAGTTTAAAAATAACTGTGAAATTTTTCATCTTCTGAGTTTCTTGGCCAGATAACCCTCGGCGACTCGGGCCTCAGTAGGGATTCTCTCTCAAACTGCTTGGAGAACACTCATATCTATTTTTATAAATATATATATAAAGCCAGAGTTGTCATTTCTCTAACTTATTATTCAGCTTGGCAATTGCTTTGAGTTGATTCATAACACAGTATAATGTATTTATGCAGGTAACTGTTCATTTCTAGGCATGGGATTAGAAGTAGAACCATAGAATAGGCTGAGGTGGAAGGGACCCGTCAGGATCATCGAGTCCAACTCCTGGCCTTGCCCAGGACCCCCCCAAAATTCCCACCATGTGCCTGAGAGCGTTGCCCAAACGCTTCCTGAAGTCAGACAGGCTTGGAGCTGTGACCACTTCCCTGAGGAGCCTGTTCCAGTGCCCACCCACCCTCTGGGGAAAGAACTTTTTCCTGAGATCCCACCTAAAACCCCCCCTGACTCAGCTTCCTGCCGTTCCCTCGAGTCCTGTAGTGTGTATACATATATATATATATATATAAAAATATATATATTAAAAGAAACCAAAACCATTATTCACTTTCAAACTACCTGTACTGGGTTTGGGAGGTTTGTTTTTTTTGTTTTTTTTTTTTTTAATTTAGTAA
Organism: Lepidothrix coronata; assembly: GCF_001604755.1. NCBI lineage: Eukaryota > Metazoa > Chordata > Aves > Passeriformes > Pipridae > Lepidothrix > Lepidothrix coronata. The sequence goes on along the minus strand of NW_016690545.1, from coordinate 115,388 downwards.
AAAAATCATCACATCTATGGTTTAGGGATTCTTACAGACCCTTCTCCCTTTACTTTGGTGACGCTGAGCTTGTTGGAATGAGAGGGAAGCTTGAAACATTTCGAGTGTCAAAGCTCTGAAATGCAAAGTTGGATTCGTTCTAAAGGCTTTTAAACGATTCCTGCAGCCAAACTGGAACAAAATGAACCCGTGGGATGGTCACAGGTGTCTGGGGGAGAAGTGGGAGATGTGCCCTGTGGTTGGGAGGCTGAGGAAGTGTCGGGGTGCCCGTGGCTGATCCGAGCAGGAATTGTGTGGGATCTGCTGCAGGTGGGGATCAGAATTCCCTGATCCTTCTGCTGGAGTGACCTGGTGGTGCTGGGAGGACCTGGATGGGGAAATGTGACTCGGGCACTGGTCAGAGGAGGGGAAAACCCAACCAGCTGCAGCTCAGTCCTCGTGGGAGATGGGAAGGGATCTCGGGGTGTCCTGGGAGTGCCTTTCCAGCAGCAGATCGTGGCTCTTGTGCAGTGAATGCAAGTCAGGCTGTGACTTGGCTCTTCCCAGCATGTCCCAGCTTCTCTCAGCTTGGGGTGCTGGGAGTTACTGATTTCCCACCTGGGTGCAGGGATTTCACAGGAGCCTTTCCCTTCCAGCCTTTCCAGCTGTGCTTTGGGGTTTGGTTCTTTTCCTTTTCATCCTTTTCCGTGCAGGGGGAGATTCCCAGGTGGACACAGAGGCTGTGAATCCATGGTGGGGTGGGAGTTGTGCCCCAGGATTCAGGGATGGGGCTGTTCCCTTCTCCTCCCCGGGCTGGGCTTGGGCCTTGAGTCCCTCCCCACCAGTTTGCCCGTTGGACAGACTGGGGAAACTGGGACAAAGCAAAGGTTTGGAGCCACTGCTGGATTTCATGGGAGCTGGATTGTGGTGCCAGCAGAGCTCAAACCGTCCCTGTTTCCAGGGGGGGACACTCGAGCTGACAACAAGTTCTCGGAGGTTCCTCCTGGGTAGTTCCTGGGGGGATGTGGAGGCAAATTGTGCTGCTCTGCTGATCCTAAAATACCAGGAGGTGCAAATCCCACCTGACTTGCAGCTTTAGGAGCTGTGACTTGTTTTCAGAGTTTTGGTAGCGGCAGAAACACTTCCCAGTTCAGTTCTTTTCCAAATTACGTGGAAAAGATTTGGCTGCCCCCCTGCCTCTTGTGCTTCTGCTGAAAGGAGGAGGAATTCTTCTTGCATGTGATAGATTAAAAAGTGCAAAAAAAAAAAAAAAAGTTCTATTTCTTTGGATTTCTAACACTGAGTTAGTTTTATAGTATCTTACATTCCTGCTCTCGTCGTTTCGTTTTCGTTTTTAAATTAGCCTGGTGCAGTTCTAGCTGTAGGTTTTAAAAAAAAAAATAAACAAATAAAATTTAAAAATGCTAAAAAAAAAAATAAAATAAAGTAACCCACTTATTAACCAGAAGAGAAAGATGATACTGTGGCAGATCAGTAGCAAATAAGTGACTTAATCAATGCTTTACTGTAGTTCAATAGCTATGGCCTTACTTCTTTGTCGATATCAGCTTCATTGTCTTGGAACTGTCTGTGATTTTTACTGTCCCCAGGGGGGTTCCCCTGGGCTGAGATATCCTGGTATGTACAGATGATATTTTAAATTTGTAAAAAATGCACCCTTGTTATTACAGACGATGCAACAGAAATGCACTTCGGGGGGAAAAAAACGGCTTCTGATGAGGTTTTTTTGTAAAATCCTTGATTACTACAGATATGCAATAGAGGTTTTTTTTGTTTGTTTGTTTGTTTGTTTGTTTG
>NW_016690545.1:107805-110650 GCF_001604755.1 Lepidothrix coronata | reverse complement strand
TTTTTTTTGGTGTTGTTTCGGTTTTTTTTTTTTTTTTTTTTTTTTTTGCCGTGGGTTCGTTCTTTGTTTCCCAGCGTTTCCAATGCTGCTCTGGGTGCAGCTTTGTTGCGAGCCTCCCTTGCGGGATGGAGCTGAGGGGGGGAAGGTTGCAGAGCAGGTAGCTCAGATTTGCATATCTTTAATTTTCCTCCCTCTGTCAGGGCACGGAGCTCGGTGCCAAAATCAGTGGCTTCTCAGGAGGGTCCATTCCGTGGCTGGGATAACCACAGAATCAGAATATCCCGAGTTGGAAGGGACCCTACAAGCGTCATCCGTGTCTCTGTTAGCATTAAAAATTAAGAAAAATGAAGTTGCAGGAGCATCCTGCTTTGCTCTGTTTATCCCAGAGCCCGCAGTGCATAAAAGAGACTTATTCACCCTTTGGAGATGAGGAATTCACTCCCTGAGCTGGGGGCTGCCCACGCTGGCACTGGAGGCTCTGCCAGCTGAAAAGGCCATGGCACTGCTCTCCTGACACAGCCTGGCTGGAGTTAAACCCCCGCTGTTGGCTGGCGGGGGGTTTTTTGTGAGGTGTTTTTCAGACATACCTTCAGCAAACATTTACCTAGAGCGATAAACTGTCTGGGGTTTGCTCTGGGGGACTCTGAGATAACAAAGAACTGAGGGACTGTCTCAAAATGCAGCATTAAATCGGGGGTTGATGCTTTTCAGAGAATTCACTGGTTGTTTTAAGCATTTTCTGAAGTTTGGTTCTCGTGGCACTGACCCCCGTGATGGATTGTGCTGCAAACTTGGGAATAAATGAGCTGCTGCTGCTGGACTGGCTGCTGTGACATCCCACTAATCTTTAACGAGCTCCTCAAATACCTCCCAACTTCAGTTGCCACAGAGGGAAGTTTTGTGGGTTATGCAAGTAATTCTCTGAATGTTAAATCCCCTGCCCCTTTGTGGGTTTAATACTCGGGATTTCTTGACGTGGGTGCCGAGGATTTGTTTGTGCAAATCACTTTCCCTGTCGAAAAAAGTACAGAGAATTTTGGGTGACCGTGTCCCCCGAGCTCTTGGGAACGTGTTTCAGGGGGATGTTGCTGCTGAGATAACTTGAGGTCTGACCTGGGAAAGGGGAGTAAGGTAATGTCATTGTGGAGTTCTTGAAAAACACGCCCTAGTTTGAGGCTTAAGTTGAGGGATTTTGAGGGCTGTGTGTGCATTGTTCAGCTGAATATAACCAAGGGCTGTTGACAGTAAACAATATTGAATAGAAGCATTTTATTAAAAATGGCAGCAGGGCTCCCTGTGTAACTGCTCAGTTGTTGCTCAGATAAGAACACTCGATCCCTTTTTTTCCCACCCCCTTGTTTGCAGCTTTATTTGTCCCCGGGCCTGACTGTTGACTGTGTAAATGTTTCTGTCGGGTTTTTTTGGGGTTTTTTTTGGGTAGGAACAGGCTGGTTTTGGGAGAGGAGAGGACCTGCAGCTGCAGGGGAGCAGCCTGGGGTCCCTGAGGTGGCTCTGCCCCTGATGGATGATGTGACAGCAGGGGAGTACCTGGCTCCAGGTGCAGGGAATGCTGCCTGGGAACACAGAGCCTGCTGAGCCTTGCAGGGAGTTTTAATGCAGGGGCTGTGTTCTCATTAACCACCACAGGGTCGAGAATTTACAACAAAACAGGGGGGAAATATAAGTATCAAAAACCTTCTCTGGCGTCGTGCTCGTGGAAGGTGCCGCGTCAGCAGGGGCGGGATGCAAAGTGGAGCAGGATTAGTGTGGTGTGGGCTGGAAATAGAAATCAGAGTTTGCAGTGGTGAGCCAGGAGACTTCCTCAAGGAGCAGTGTCTGTGCAGGCAGAGCAACAGGACTGATTGTGCCTCTGGGTTGTTCCTGGTGGTCAGTGTGGAAGTGACAGTCGTCCCATCCCTGGGCCCACTGGGGGTGTCTGAGGGAAGCAGTGGGACGTGGCTCGGGAAACAGGAATTGTTCAGTGATCCACAGAAACGGCGTCTTGTTGTGAGTCTTGGCCCCCAGAGGTGGTCTTGAGTCAAACTCATTTATTCCTGAGTGTGCATAAGGCTTCTGTTGTCTCCCTATCAGAACATTCTACCCCAATCTGAATTTTGAGAGGCCCCCCCAGTTCCCTCACAGAGGGATCAGTGTGGCTGCCTCTGAGTAAGAATGTTCAAGTAACAATAACTGTGTATCAGCTGAGAATTGGGTCATGGAGCTGTGGGAAACCTGGAACCTGCTCATTACTCATGTTTTCCTTCTTTTCTCACTTTTGGGATATTTTTCTTTCCTAGTGCTTTTCTTCCTCTGTCAGTAACACCCACATTTGTGCATCCCTAATGATGGGAAGGGCTGTCTTCCTATTTGCATCTGCTCCTGTTTCAGGAGTGAAAGTGCCAGGGATGTGAACTTTAAGGGAGACTTTTTCCCCCCTTGTTTTCACGTGTCTGAGGGGGAGACAGGAGCTCAGTCTCACGCCTTGGGGCTGAGCTGCAGCTGCTGAGAGAAGGTGACTTTGGATCCACCACCCTCTGCTGTTCCTTGGGGTGTTCTCAGGGGTTCACAGAACAGGGGAAATGGTTGAATCCAGTGGAAAAGGTTGATATTGGGGGTGTCTGGGTGCTCTTCCACTTTTGGGTGAAATTTTGAAGCGTTCCTCTCACGTCGACCTCCTGCCAACCATTAGTGGGGAAACTCTGGAATTCAAAGGGTTCAAAGGCTCTAATTAGACACCATCAGAGGGTTTGTTTCAGACAGGGCACGTTACAGGACTCTGGTGCTGCCTGTGTGGGGAGGTGTGTTCTCATGGAGGTGTGGGAGCTCTGGCAGGGACAGCAGGACA
>NW_016690545.1:102595-106238 GCF_001604755.1 Lepidothrix coronata | reverse complement strand
TGAGGCTCTGTCTGCAGGGCAGGGCTGGGTGTGAGGGGTTTTTCAGGCTGAGGCTCTGGGTGTGAGGGGTTTTTGGGGGCTGAGGCTCTGTCTGCAGGGCAGGGCTGGGTGTGAGGGGTTTTTCAGGCTGAGGCTCTGGGTGTGAGGGGTTTTTGGGAGCTGAAGGAACACCAGGGATGGTGGCACACGTGGAAAAAGGAGGATCAGCAAAACGGTGGAAGCCCTGGGACTGAAGGGCAGCCAGATGGGATGGAACCTTACTGGAAGGAAACGTGTTGACTCAAGCAAGTGGGTAGAGCCTCTGTTTTGTTTGGCCGGAGAATTTCCTCTGGAATGGGGGTATTTCTGCGATCTCTCAGAAATTGAGCGTTTCAGTTTGCAGCCCTCGATTGCCAGGCGCCTGTCAGAGGAGGTGAGGGCCTTTTTTTTTAATAGATTAAGCAACCCGAGCACAGAATTTAAATTACAGAGCCAGGGGAAGTCATTGTCTGAGCAGGGGCTGGATTGTGCTGAGGGAGCAGAAAGGTTTCGCTTGAGTTTCTCCCCCCACTCGGAGGGGAACTGTGGGCAAAGCCCAGGAAAGGTTGAAGAGGAGCTTTACAAACACGAGCAAGTCAGATCTGATCCTCTCGTAGCTGTAACAGGACTTGCAGGTGGTTTTTGTGCATTTATGCAGCATCTCACCCACAAGTCTTGCATTAGGCAAAACCAGCACTGGGAAAGCTTTTATGTTGCTTCCTTAATTTACCTGCAGGACTGACTGAGAGCGGATGGGCCCCAAATCTGCTGAGAAAATCTGTGTCTCTGTGTGCAGCCAGCACAGGCACAGCTCTGAGAGCTTTGAAATGCCCAAAAAAACCCCTCTTGGAGGCTGTCACAGGGAGCTGGCTGTGCTCACCCAGGGATCATCCTCCCAGCCTTGGTTGGCTCTGCAAAGATCCTGACAAGGATCCTTCACTGCAGATGGAACTGTGGGGGTTTTTTAAGCCTTGCAGCCCGGGGAGAAGCGTTGCAGACGTGGAGCACACAGTGTCTGTGCCACAGGAAAAGGAAATCCAGCAAGAGGAGCAGAGCACCAGATCCCCAGTGGGGGCAAACAGAAGGTCCCCAGGATGATCCCAGATCTCTGCTCTGCAGATGGCCAGGGCTGGGTGATTCCAGTGATTAATGGTTTGGAGAGGGGGAGTTGAACACAAACACTGGAAGGAGTATTTTGGCTCCTGGGAGTGGGAGTCGGGTTTTACTGTTGGTGCAGTGACTGAAGCATGTGAGCCACGGGGAAGGGGAGGAAGGTTTTTGGAGCATCCAGGCTGGAATAATAAAGGGTGACCAGGAGACTTAAAGAATGTGCATATTTTTGCATTGTCCCTTTTATGCTTAGGAAATGAGGACTGAGTTTGGGGCTGGTTTCAAAAGCTGCAGCTCTGACCCTTTGCCTTGGGGAGAGGAGGAAATTAGAGGCTTTAAAGAGAGTCCTGCACCTCCTCCCCGGCTTCTCTGAAGCTCTGCAGGAGCTGGAACCAGTTCCCTCAGCTGGGAGGAGGGCCTATCTGGTAGCAAGGATTCCCAGTTTGTCCTTTATGACTCTGAGTGCTCCCAGGATGGGGGATATTTGCCGTTCCAGCTGGATCCTGGGGCCGGGGACGCTCCTGAGCCCCGTCGGCCCGTCCGCGCTCAGGGTTTGCCGTGGTGGTGTCCTACATAGCTGGTGCTCAGTTTGCTATTTTGGATTCTGGAGCATGAAATATTGAGCAGCAGATGTGATGGGTGGCAGGGGAGCTGCACAGAGGCAGCTGCTGCTCTTCCCAAGGATTGCTGGGCAATCCTTGGGGCTCCGCAGGGGGAGGCGCCCGTGGAGAGCCCCGCGAGCTTCTGCTCCGTGGGGTGGTGTGGTGGAAAAAAAAGGGTGCTGGTTCCTTCCTGAGCCCCTCTCCCCTGATCAGTGTTTGTCCTGGAGTTCTCTGCTCCCTGGATTTATCGTGTTTGTTCAGTGGCAAGTTTTTCAGGAGCCAAAAGAGTGAACTCATGGCGAGCGTTCCCCAGGGAGCCGGAGAGTTCCTGTTTGCATTTCTCTCGAAGACAATGAGCAGATAATTTCTCAGGATGGTTTGGTCTCAGTCAGAAAAAGCATTTCCTGAAGCTCTCCGTGACTCCCTCACTTGCTTTCTGGGCCTGGATCCGGAGAGAGGGGGATTGAAACATTCCTCAGCTGGGGCCGACTCAGTCCCAAAATTTGTTGGAGAGCTTGTGAAATCAGGGAAGAGCCACCAGGCCAGGATGTATTAATTAGGATGGAAGTCCTTACATTTGCACCACGTGTGAGGAAACAGTGATTTACAGCTAAGGGATGCTCCACGGGCAGCAGCATTCCATCTGCTCCACGGATTTTCCCGTTGCACTCCCGATGAAAAGCCTCGGGAGGAGCCTCACACCTGTATTTCCCATCCTGGGTCCTGTGCTGGGTCGTTCCTGGGTTGTTCCTCTTGCCTGGTGTTCTCAGGGAAGTGCCTGTTTCCATCAGCTCGTGTTCTTTTCAGGCTTCAAAGCCGAGGGTTTGGGAAGCACCACTTGGAGTAAACACAGGCAGGACTTTGAGTTACACTGAGCTTATACCAAAGATAGCAGTGTGACAGTGACTTAACTTCCCTCCCTGTGAGCAAACACCTCGTTTTATTTAGTGGGACTTGGGGATGATTAAAAAGAAAACCAAAGAATAAAAAAAAAAAAGCGAAGTTTTATCACATAAACTTTTCCCAATTCTTGTCGACCTGAGAATTGCTGATGCAAATTCCGGGTCTTCTTCTGGCCTCTGAATTCCACAGGGATGGGAGCCCACGGAGCCTCCAGGGCATCCATTAATCCATCCTGTGAGCCCAGGATGCCCCTTCCTGCCTGAGTGAGCAGTCAGACAACCTGCTTTTCGCCCAGCTCCGTGTCCTTAGGGAGCAAAAAAAACAACCAACCAACCAGGGAGAATTGTATCCCTGCCTGATAAAATTAGGTCTCCTGCACTCTCCCTCGGAACAGCCGGATGGATGGCTGCCTGCCTTCAAAAACACATGTTTTAATGCAGGAATAATGCATTATTCCAGTTGGGATGGCTGGTGGCTGAGTGCACCCCCAGTTTTGCCTCTGGGGTCAGGACTGATGTCACACACGGGGTCTGAAGTGCAGCAGTGGAAAAAGAATTGTTTGGGGTGTTTCTCCCGCCTTTTGTCTCTTGAGAAGGAGATTGTTCCTGTGCCTTCATCCTAAAGGAGTTGGGAAGCGAAGCCTTTTACTGGAGATGAGGCATAAACTGCAAAGAGGTGAAGTCAGAGCCTGTATTCCTGGATTTTAGCTCACTGCACTGGAAAATTTCCTTGGGAATAGCAGCAGTGGTGTTCCTCTGCTACGGGTTTATGATGAATTTCTCTGAGAGCAGCACAGGTAACTTTTGGAGGAAGTTCTGTTTCATCCCCTCCAGTTCTGCAGAGAGGAGGGGAAGGGACCTGCCAGAGCTCCCCTTTTCCAGAGGGAAGGGACCTGCTAGAGCTCCCCTTTTCCAGAGGGACCTGCCAGAGCTCCCCTTTTCCATAGGGAAGGGACCTGCCAGAGCTCCCCTTTTCCATAGGGAAGGGACCTGCCAGAGCTCCCCTTTTCC
>NW_016690545.1:62896-101259 GCF_001604755.1 Lepidothrix coronata | reverse complement strand
GCTGTCCCTGCTGACATTCCCACTGTCCCTGCTGACATTCCCGCTGTCCCTGCTGACATTCCCACTGTCCCTGCTGACATTCCCGCTGTCCCTGCTGACATTCCCGCTGTCCCTGCTGACATTCCCGCTCACAATGTGCTCTGTCACCGGGATCAGGAGCGGGAGAATTCCTCCCAGGAGCTGGGAGGTGACATGGCAGATTCCAGGCTGTGATTATTCGCCCTGTGCTGGAGAGTCGGGCGATAAAAGCCCCTGATCCTCCTCGGGAGGATCTGGGAGAGAATGCACAGATCTGCAGCTTATTGAACTGGGCTGCCTTTTATTGCCTCCCCTTAGTTGAACACGAGCAGAAAGTGCCTGTTAAAGGTGTTCCATTTCTGGCACTCAGGAGCTCGTGGTGTGTCCCACGGGGGGGTTGGAGCGAGGTCCTGGTGGCTCCGGTTGAGTGACACGGAAAGGGAAGGGTGTCGTGGATAAATTCACCCGGTGTGGCATCTCCAGGCTGGAGAAATCCTGTCTGTTCCCTCCAGAGCTGCATCCCGGGTTTCATAACCCAGCCCTTGGCAGCAGGGTTGGCTCAGGCTGCCCTCACCTCTTCCACCTCACTCTTTCCATCTCAGAGAGCCCAGGCAGAGCCCTGAACTTTGGCAAACCAGGGGAGGGCACTTGGGGAAAACTTTTAGGAATCTGAGCTTTGTTTCCTTTAAGAAGATACCTAAACTTTCACCCTGTTTCAGGAGCAGTGAAAGGATTTGTGAGTAACCGAATTATTAAGTGTTTTGAGACGGTTTTTTAAAGGCTTTTGTGGCAATCCCAGAAAAATATTGAACGTGAGACTAAAGCTTTTTGTGTTACAAAAAGGGAGATCTCAGAATGGTGTAAATGTTTTTAGAGCCTGAGACCAGTGTTTATTCTTAGGGCAGAAACTCTTCAAGTGATCCCTTGTGGATTAAAAAAAAAAAAAAAAAAAGAACAATTCTTATTGTGAGGGGAACGAAAACCCCCCCGTTCTTACGCAGTTTGGGGTTGGAAAGGGGGAAGTCTCCTTGTTTTGAGTTCCCAGGCAGGAAGGGGAGATGCACAGGGCTGAGGTGAGGGGCTGGGTCACAGACCAGGGCACAGCAGAGCCTGGGACACGTTTTCAGTCCCACTGTGACGTTTGCAGGCCGGTCACCGGCGATGTCTCGGGGGGCTGGGAACTGTTCAGGGGCTTTCTCGGCGATGCTGATGGTGAGTTTTGGTTGAAGGTGATGTAAACCCACTGCACTTGTGGAATTTCTCCTCCCTGCTTCAAACTTCTCGAGCCCTCCTGGAAAGTACCCCGAACGTAAAAAGTCCTGCGGTGCAGGAAAAAAAAAAAAAAGTCAATAATTGAGTCCCAAATAGGGAGAATCGAGGATGAAGGCGAAGCAAATGAGTCAGATATAAATAATCCCATTATGTCTTGGCTGCAGCCACACCTAGAAACCTTGAGCAAACATTTCTGTTTGGTTATTCCCGTGTTTGATACACTTTGCTTGTTAAGTCCTGTTTTAAAATTGCAGCACGTAAAAAGTTGTGTAGGGCCAGTCCCCATTAACATTAAAGACTCGGGAACGTTGTTTCAAATCACTCTGAACAGAAGCACAGAGGCCTGAGCTGGAACATAGTTCATTTGCTCTGATATTTTCCCAAAAATCAGAAAAATCCATAACCCTGGAGCCGGGTTGTTGCCTTGGAAGGCTTTCAGGGCAATTCTTTTTGCAGTAGGCCTTTAAAAAAAATGTCTGGCTGGAAGAGCAAACAGGAAGATGTAATTACCCTTTGCCTTTTGTGTGTCAAATCCTCATTCATTGGACAGAGCTTTGGTAAAACACTTTTAGGAGCAGCTCCTTGGAGCATGGAAGGTGTAAGGAAAAGCACTTGGATCCAGCAGAGTCCTGAGTGATGTGTTGGGATTGATGTCCTGTGTTTCAGGGGGTAGTTACTCACCTCAGAGTGTGGGTTTCAGGGTTGATAAGCTGATTTTTAATACATCTGAACAAAGCCACTTTTCCAGGTGTGACTGGGAATTGGGATCCCTTCCCTGCAGTGATCCCATCCCAGTTATCCGTGGGGTGGGAAGGTGTCTTCTGGTGTTGAACCCGATGGGAAGAGCCAAATGGAAATCCAGGTTCACGTCCTGGCAGCTCTCAGGGCTGTGTTTGTGGGGCCTCACACTCATCAGCGTTGAGTTTGCAGCAAAGGTGACTCTCTCTCACCTTCCAGAGATTTAGATGGATTCAAGGAAGCAACGAGGGAGGAGGGCACGGAATAAAGGTGGAGGGTGGTGATAAGAGTTCTCCAGGATGCCAGAACTTGGCCTCTTCTCCCAGGAAAGTAATTCCTTGTTCTGTTCTGGTGTGAGATGACAGGACACCTTCCTGGGGATGTTTAAAATGACAGGACACCTTCCTGGGGATGTTTAAAATGACAGGACACCTTCCTGGGAGCAATGGGAGCACGGAGGTGTCCTGCGGCACCGCGGGCACACTCCTCTCCCAGGGAGGCACGAGGGTTTGGGCACGAGGATGAAAGGAAAGACTTGGCTGGAGAACTGGGGGAGGAGTAAATAGTTTTCCAGGAGAGTTTGGCTCCAGGTTCTGGAGGATCTGGGAGCTCTCCTGCCCTGCAAAGCGACGACCTCGGGGTTGTGCCGGTGCAGCCGCTCCAGGGTCTGGGGGGAGGAGCTCACAGAGATTCCCAGTGTTGCTGTGGGATCCTTGACACCAAGAGAGGAGCCTGTAAAACTGTCCAAGAAAGGGAGAGGGAGATCTGGGAGATGTCAGAGCTGGTTTTTCTGTGATTCCATCAAGAGGAATTATTGCAGAAGAGCTTCGGGTTCCTGCGGGCGAAGTGGGAGGACGAGTCCCCGGGAGTTACTGTCACACTGGGATGAGCTCGCAGCCCTTGGGTCCTTCCCACCTTTTCAAGGGATTGTTTGAAGCTGTTTTCATGGATCCCTGCTTGAAAGGTGGATTTCTGCTCCTTCAGCACATTCTGCCCCAAGCAGTCGCAGACAGATCCGTGTCTTAACTCACTAAACCAGTTAATGGTGGAGCTGGGAGCACACTGGTGGAGCTGGGAGCACTGGGAGCACTGGGAGCACGTTTCTGTCTCCCTGGGACACTGGGGGAGGGATGGACCGTGCTGGCCCTTCCAGGGAGTTCCCTGACCCAGGGGAAAGGGCTGACCAGGGGTTTCCTGTGCTGCCCTTGCCCTGGGATCGTGCCGGGTGCGAATTCCACACGTTATCAGGGGGTGGGAGGCACATCTGAGGAGGAAGGAGCAAAGTGCCAACTGCTGCCAGCCTCTGTCGGGGACTGAGGGAATCCTGTGCCCATCTGGACACTGGTGCAGCCCCGGGGCCTTTCTCTGGGAAGGAGATGGATGCAGCCACCTGGAAGTGATGGGCACTTCTGCACGTCAGGCTCCATCAGCTCTTGGGTTGGAATTCGAGGATCCCGTGCTGGATTCCCAGGGTTTTCCTGCCGTGGGTCTGTCAGGAGAGCACTGACCCCTGTGTTGGAGCAGATCTGAGCTGGTGACCCCCCTCTGCTCACACGTGTCCCCAGCAGGCAGGTGGGAAGGGTCTCTGCCTCTCTGGGGTGAATGACTGGCTGCTCCATGGGATGAATTCCTCCCTCCCAGCGTGTGGGAATGAAAAGGAGAGACCAACTGGAGGATGGAGATGAGCCTCAGTTCTGAGCTGGAGCAGCTGAGCCCATCGGGATCAGGCAGGTTCCCCTGGTCACATCTCTGCCATCTCCCTTTGCTCTGCATGGAAAGAAGGTTTTGGGGTGATTTGTGGCTGTCAGGGCACAAACCACGAATCACATTTGTGATTTTTGGGGTGATTTGTGGCTGTCAGGGCTGGCTGCTCAGGGTTGCAGGCCTGACAGCCCAGCAGATGATTTTTGGCAGGCGTTTCTGGGCCAGGGGTTTTCCTGTTCCTCCTTTTAGAGCTCTTAACATGAAAAATTCAGCCCCTGCCTGTGCACAGACCCCTGAGCACATCCTGCATTTGTGGCTTCCTCCATGGAAATGGGGGCCCCTCACGTGGCACTTCGGGGTCTCGGGAGGAGTTTTGTTGTGTCTTCCCCCCCAGCAGAACCAGGGCTGGAGGGAGCAGCTCCCCAGAGCTTCCTGAGGTGCCACAACCCGTGGGTGTTTTCTCTGGATGCTCCAGGTTGGCTGTCACCGAGGTCAGGGGGGTGTTTGGTGGGAGCATCTCAGCTGGGAGTCCCCCCCAGGAGTTTATTTATTTTCTTTCTGCATTTTTAAAGGCAGCTCTGTGTTGTGCTTCCAGAACCCCAGTGCTAGAGAAGAAACAGTCCTGTTGTGCTTCCAGAACCCCAGTGCTAGGGAAGAAACAGTCCTGTTGTGCAGGGGAGGCTGGAGGGAAGTGGTTGTTTGGTTTCCCCATCATCATAATTTCTCTTGAGGGGCTGTTACGTAGCGTGGCACAAACTTCACTTCCATGGAACATCTGGAGTCAGCAGAGAAGTCCTGGAGAACAAACTGGAGGGCAGAGATCCAACCCAGAGATCCACAGCCCTCCTTTCTCAGAGGTTTTGCTTGATTGCAAGTTTTCTGTTTGGCCCCTAATCCTTTACTTTCTCTTTCTTGGCAGAGTGTCTTGTCTTTAAATTATTGCTGTCAACACGTCCTTGGCCCTTCCTGCCCCTCCAACCCCCCCAAACTGTGCAGTGCTGCTCTGGTTGGCTGTGAGAGGCCTCAGTGTTTGCAGCTGAAAGCAAAGCCTGCTGTGAACATCATATTTTATCCCAAAGAGATGAGCATCTCCCTGGTAATGTTCCGTTGACACCCCTGGTTCTCCAAGCAGTGGATGTTTGATATCCAGTGATTATGGCTCCATTAGGCACAGGAACAGATGGTTCCTGCCCAGGCACTTTTCATGTTGTCATTTCCAGGCAGGAATTAGGAGGGGAGGTGGAATTCTCCCCTCTTCGGTGGTCACGTGGGCTGTGGTGGAGGAGGAAGGGAAATACCTGGAGTCACAGAACCATGGGATGGTTGGGGTTGGAGGGGACCTTAAGGCTCATCCATCCATGGATTCCACCCTGCCCTTCCCAGCAGGGGTGCTGTGGGCCTGGGATCCCCACAAATGACTCTGATACAAAGTTAATTTAACATTTCACACCCTCTGCGAGTCTTACTTTGCTTTTTCGGGTGATGCTGTTGTTGAGTTTGACCTCATTTATTTTTTTCTTAGGTTTGAGGTTGTTGGTTTTTTTTTTTCTGGACATTTTAGAGTTGCCCATGCCTGGAGAGAATTTAGCTGGCAGGATCTTTTCCAGTGAGTTCAAAGTCTGGGGTGTCTGTTTGCCACGACTTTTTTGCATAGTAATAAAACCAGGCTAATTCTGGAGAATTAAGTGCTAATGGGAAATAAAGCAATAAAGATTAGTTTGTTGTTGAAAGTAATTCTGCTTCCACCTTGGAGGGACCTTGGTTAGTGCTGAGAGAAACTGCACAGTCACCTCTGCTTGAAATGTAGCACGGAGTGAAAAATTAAAATATGATCTCACTCTCATTAAAATTAGGTAATTGATGTCATCATTCAATTACGAGGTTTTTTAGGAGCTTTTGACAAGTCTTTCCAGGTTGTTATTAAGACCTGACCAAGGATCCTTAAACTGGAGGGGAATGGGGACAGTTCTCTGTGAGGTAACAGGAAGGTAAAGGAGCATCCCAGGAAAATCCCCAGCCAGGAAAGCCAGCCCTGAACTCCCGAAGGCAGAGCCACCAGTGTCCTCCTCCTTTATGGAGATTCCAGCTCCTTTCATCCCTTGCTCTGGGCTACAGAGAGCTGGAGTGGCAGAGGAGAACTCGGGGGGTTTTGTGCTGGCTTCATCATTTTCAGGGCATGAATATTTAATTCAGGCTCCTTAAGGCTTTTAGCAGATTTTGCCAGGCTGCTTCCTGGGGTGGTGGATGTGAGGACAACTGGAGAGAGCCTTTGGATTCGCTCGGGGGGTGGGAATGGGCTTTATTTGTTTGGATTTGTGGCTGAAAGGCTTTTAAGAGGCTCGTCCTGTTCCTGTGAGTGACTTTGCCATAAACTTCACCAGCAAACAGAACCAGCAGTTCCTCCTTTTCCCCAGCTACAGCCCAGCCAAGGCACTGCTGGCTTTGGGTGACAGTGTCCAGCCTGGGGAGGGCAGGAATCTGCTTGTTCTCACTGCTCTGACGTGGTTAGAAATGTGTACAAACGATATTTTGACCCATCCTCACGACGAATTTGGCCTTGCAGAGGTCGCACCTGGTGAGTGCAAATACACCCTGGAATTTTTACCCGTTACTGGACGTAAAGTTCCTTCTTCTCCAGGTTCCAGACACTTTATTCAGGTGAAGGGCTCAGGCTGTGGGGGTAAAGCTGGTGGCCTTTCAGTGCAGGAGCTGGTTTGGCCTGACAAACATTTGGGACCAGTTTAGAGATTGACTGGGGGTTTTTTTTCCCCTCTGTGCAGCCACCAATTTTATTTACCAGGGAACAGTTTCTTTCCAGCTGACCAGTGTTTGTTCAAAAGAATTTGTTTTCAGCTGTGCCTTTTGATACTTTTCAGTGCTGAATTTACCCACAGGGAGTTTTTCATCTACCTGCTGCTCAGAGCCCTTTCCAGGGGAGCGTGTTTGTTTTTTCTCGCCTTTTTTTTGTTGCAAAAAACCCCCCAATGAGTTTATTTTCCCTGCATCCAAGGTCTGTGGCCCTGGGGGGTGCAGAGACACCAAACAGAACGATCTGCTGGGTGATTTGGGTGCACTGAGGTGTTTGCTCACCCAGAGCAGTGTTTGCTCGCTGCCAGGTGTAAACCAGGAGTAAACCAGGTGTAAACCACCTTTCCTTCCCCTGATCCTCCTCCCTCTGCTGTGTGGAGTTTGAGCTGACCCCTGAAGGTCACAGCTGCCTGATGTGTTGTGCTGGGGCAGCCCCTGAAGTGGAGCCAGTGCTGCTGGAAAGGGGCCACTTTGTCCTTCTGCCAGGGAGGTTCTTGCCTTCCCACCTGTCTCCTGGTGGCAGCTTTGCTTTTCCAGGAGGGAGTCACTTTGGAGTGTCCATCAGGCCATGGCCTTGTGCAGAGGGTGCCCACTGCAGTGACATTCCCTTCCCCTCCCCATCCCCGGGGGAGCACCAGCAGATTTTGGAGCAGTTTGGGACCCTGGAGCAGCTCCTCAGGTAGGGCAGGGCTGGGGAGGAATCCAGGGATGTTCCTCAGCCTCTCTGGAGATGTTGGAGTTACTGTGTGAACAGCTGTCCAGAGCTTTGTGTCCTCCTCTGCTCTGTGGGGTTTTGGGAGCCCCAGTTCCCTGAGCATCCCAAGAAGGGGGTTTCAGAGTCGTTTTTTGTGCTCACTCCACCATCACCTTCTGCTTTCTTTGTCACTGGGGAAGAATGAACGAGGTAGAAGCTCGTCCTGTGGAGCTGGGTGAGAAAATGTGACCTCAGCACCAGCTTTTTAACGGGGTTGCAGTGGCACATTTTGTAATAAATCACACGGGGTCCCACAGGGAAAAGCCCTCAGAGATCATCAAGTCCAGCCCGTGCCCCATCCCCACCTTGTCCCCCTGTGACATCCTTGGACACCTCCAGGGTTGGAGACTCCAAACCTCCCTGGGCAGCCCCTTCCAGTGCAAGAACATTGCATTGTAAACAATTCCTGGGTTAATTTGTTGTTAAAGACCGAAGTTTTCAAGCTAATTCACATCTGTAACTGCCCAATCTTCTTCTTCTTTTTTTTTTTTTTGGTGAGCCTCTTTGTTCGTTTTGTTTGTGTTCTTTTTCTCCCCGTCAAGTTGCTGACTCTGTGCTCTTAAATAATCCCGCTGATTTCTCCACACTTCCTTCCCTCTGCGAGTGAGACATGTGAGGATTCAGTTTATTTGAATTGGAAGAGGAGACTCTGCACCCTGAGAGAGGCCACGGGAGGAAAAATCCTCTGTCAGGAGCTGCCGTGGGTTTGGAAACGGCTGCTGAAATGAGACCTTTCTTACTTTGAAGCCTGGTTTTTTTAGCTTTGAAGTCCACTGGTGTCGGTGTAGGAGGGATATTTGTCTTCCCAGCTGTGTGAAAACACGTTGTGGCAGCGGTGATGTTCTGACAGGAGGCAAGAAAACTCCCTGTGTGAGGATGTTGCTGTTTGGAATGTCAGAAATATCGGTGTGACCATAAACTGATTTACTCTCCTCGTGACCACAGCAGGATTTCCCTGCTTTAAAGGGCCACTCTGTGTCAAAAAGGGAATGCCATTCCCTCTAAAGAGCTCCGAGTGTGCTTTATTAATTAGGGAACAGGGTGTGTTTTCCCAGGAAGGAGCCGGGTTCGGTGGCTCCGGAGTGGGTTCGCGCGGCCGGATCGTTGGAGCTCGGGGGGTTCTCCCGAGTTTTGCTCCTTGTTTTGATCTTCCACTCAGCTTTAGAGGCTCTCCCAGGAGAAGGATCTGCCACCTCCTGCTCTCCAGCCCGGAACAAAGCTCTGCTGAAGGAGGCATTGGCTCTGCCCTGAGAGCCCTTGGCCGGGAGTCGCTCCTCGCGTGATCCGTCTCGTCCGGAGCCGGCGGGATAATAATGGGCTTCCTTGGGCCTGCTGGGGCCGTGCCAGGAGGGTTTCCTTGGCACTGACATTCCTCAAGGAGCCCTGGATGGGATGTCAACACGACTGAAAGCTCAGGGCCTGGGATGTGCTGCTCCTGCCGGGCCGTGCAGGGCGTTTTTCTCCCGCTCCTTCTGTTCAAATCTTCTTTCCCAGGCTCGGGTGGGCTCCTCCTTCCAGGCTGTCCCAGGCTGCTCTGATTCCCAGGAATACGGCTCTGGCTTGGGATGGGGGGGTGCAGAGCAGGGTTTAGGGGTGTCGAAGGAGGTGCTTTGGTTCCCCCTGGTCAGGCTTGAAGGGAAGGACTGGGAAGGCCAAGCCCAGCCCCGGGAGCTGCCTCTGCCAGGGACACCTCGGGAATTCGGTGGGAGTTCCCGCCAGCCAAATTACCGGTGTCACACACTAATTGGAGGCTGGTAAAAGTTTAATAATTGTATTGCTTTGCCTTTAAGTAGTGGGATCCTGCTCTGGTGACTAATCCTGTTTAATAGTGACTGTCCTCGAGTGAGCACTTTGGAGAGAGCCCTGCAGTGACTGGGGGTTGTGCTTCAGATTCCAGTGCTTTGGGAAAAACAACATCTTTTGCTCTCTCGAGCAGCCCCCACTTTTCTGCTGCTCCTTCTGTGGAATGGGAGTGACATCCTTATGGATACACACTTGGTACTGTCCCTGTGGGAAGGCCAGGGCGGGAGGGATGGAGGACCCACGTCTGACCTCCCGATTTTGGAAAAATTCCTTCTTGCAATTGATTTTTTTTTTTTTTTTTGGCGTTGGTTGGTTCTGGTTTTTTTGAGTTGGGTTTTGTTCGAGGAGGGATCTCCTAAGTGCCAGTGCTTTCATCAAGATCCCTCTCTTTGTTTCATCGTGCACAGTCATCGTCCTCATCGCCCTGTGACTCGGAGTAGCATTTTCCCATCTGGAAACACATCATTACTCTGCAGGGTGAGGTGGTGCCAACTGGGTTAGTGCTCTGGAAGGCTGTGTTTAAGGGCAGGTCAGAGTTGCTGAACCCTTGGTTTGAGCAGCTGTGTTTGATCACCAGATAGGGCAATAATTGCTCTTCACTTCTTTCTCCTCCCCTTCTTGCATCTTGTTCAAGGATTTAGGATTTAATGAAGTGAAGTGACTTTGGGTCTGGTTGAGCTGAGCCAGGCTGGGCACCCCAAACTGCCTCTTGGGATGGTTGGAGAAGGTTTGGAGGAGAGTTCCCAGCAAGGAGTTGCCTGTGGCACTTGCCTTATGCTAAAAACTGAAGCCAAGAGAATGATTAAATGTTGGCACCCGAGAGCCGTGAGAAGGTGGGCGACAGGAACTGTGTGGGGGATTAAAAGCCACAGTGACTTCTATTTTAGTCTCTTTGGGTTGCCTGCGTGGTTTTGGCTTTATTTCTATTCCTGGGCTAAAACCAGGTTCGATTTGGAAAATCATCTGTCCACACTCGTCTTGCCCCGTGGAGAAAGTGCAAAGTGCCAGGACGGGTGGGAAAGCTCTTGTTGGGCTGGACAGGCAGCTCCTGGCAGAGGGTTTTATCAGCACTCCCAGCTCGGATCAGTCCCTCTGGACCTGCAGGGAGGTGATGCTGTACCTGAATCAGGTGCTGAGTCACGGGGCTGTCACAGAGTTCAGTCACTTCCTGGGGAACTTTTCCGTGTGGTGGGAGAGGGGTTTGTGCCGGGGGTTGAGTCCCTGGGAGTTCCTGTCTGTGAGCAGGAGGTTTAGTCAGCAAAGGGAATCAGGAGTCCTGTGAGCAGGAGGTTTAGTCAGCAAAGGGAATTAGTCAGGGCACAATCACCTCGGTGGGTTTTTTTTCCTTGCTCTGTTATCTTGCTTTACTCAGCCCCTGAGTGCAGCTGGTTCTTGGGAACAGTGTTTGACACCGTCTGTGTGTCCTCTGCAAACAGTTCTGGGGTGACAAACTGTGCAGCCCCTGAACTCACACAGTTCTCGTTGGCTGCTGATTAAAAATGGATGAAAACATTTCTCCTGAACACGTTTTGTGAAGTCCTGTTCGTGACAAAGCCTTGGGTTTGTGCCCTTTGTAGCACCCGGGAGGGAAAATGCATTTCCCCCCCTCCCATGACAAGTGGTAGCTGTTAAAAAAGATTTTTAGGGTTTTTTTTCCCCAGGATGGGGGGTTACATGCAAGATTTATTATTTGTGTGTGTGGGATTCAGCTGTTTGTGTGCATGTGCTGCACATAAGTTTTATGGGTAACATGTAAAATTTATGTGGCTGCACTTTGCAGTAGAATTATCTCCCATAAAGTTGTCGGGGGATAGGATTTTTTTCCTGGTTGGAGGAGGCAGTTGAGCAGAGCTTGCATTTCAGGGCTAGTGGTGGTTTCGAAGGGTTTATCTCGGAGAGTTTTGGGAGCCTTTTTTAAAAAAAAACCTTTTACCTTTTGTAAAGGAAGATAGAAGAACAAGACAGAAACTTTTCTGCTGCGGAGCTGGATGACGTGGATGTGGGGTGAGAAAATGTGACCTCAGAACCAGCTTTTTAACAAGGAGCTGGTGGCACCTCCTCGAAAACTGGTCACCCCCAGCTCAGGGGGGAGGACAGAGCCCTGTCCTGAGCTCACCCACTTGGGTGATGCATCACATATGGCCTGGAAGATTATTGCTGGAAATACCCGGCCCAGACGGGTGACTCGAGGACAGAGGATCTGAAACTGCTGCCAGATAAAGACATTCCTTCAGGAGTTGGATGGATTGCTCCCAGTCAAAACAAGGCAGGAAAATTGTCAAGGTTTGAGGCAAGTGAGTGACCCCGGGGTGAAGAGCACCTTGTGACCCGAAACGACCCAGACGTGGGCGCAGAAACCTCGTCTTGGGGAAATAATGAACGTCGGGATTGAAGCGGTTTTTAATCTGGTAAAACAAACGCTCCTAAGCCTCCAGAAAAAGGGGGTTTGGGGAGTGGAGAACAGAGTGGCCACAGTGCTGGGGCCAAGCCCGCTTGTTCTGTGTGTGTAAATTAATCTGGAGCTGATCTGTCTGTGAAACTTTTAGCACCGAAACTGTAGCAGTTTAATGCCGGTGCCCAACAAACGCAGCTTTGTGAGCAGGGCTGGGCTCTCAGTGCCCTATTCATGCTCCTGATGGGAACAGAATGGTGCTGTTAAAGGGGAGCTGCAGAGCCAAACCCGTGCTCCTTGATTTGCTGACGTTTGGGGCTTTTTTTTTTTTTGGTGACAGACAGAGTTGAGAAAGGCATTTATTTCTTTCAAGAAATCACACTTTTTCTGGAAGGCTGTTGGTATTATCTCCGAGAAGGAAACCTGATATACAGCTTCACCCAAAGGAAGGAGGAGGAATCTTTGAAGATGCATCATCCTTTGGCCTCAAACAGAACGAGGCAATTGTCTAAACTTGTCTCAAACGTAGGTTTTGTGCCGCAGTTGTAGCCAAAGAGTGGTAGGAGTGTAAGGCCATTCCACAGGTACAGCCTGTTTGAACACACAGCCTCAGGAAAAAAAGGTTTAAATGTTGTGTTTTGGGCTGCTGGAGCCTGGGATTGAGATGTCCCAGCTTGTAACCCTTGGAGAGAGAGTGAGGGATGTCCAGAAGGTGCCAGTCCTCCGGGAAAATCACAGAATCCCAGACTGGTTTGGGTGGGAAGGGAACTTAAAGCTCATCCAGTCCCACCCCCTGCCACGGGCAGGGACACCTCCCACCAGCCCAGGTTGCTCCAACCTGGCCTTGGACACTTGCAGGGATCCAGGGGCAGCCACAGCTTCTCTGGGCAACCTGTGCCAGGGCCTCCCCACCCTCCCAGGGAGGAATTTCTTCTGTAGGAAAGAAAACCAGCTGTAAATACACAAATGTGAGACAACAGCATTGCTTACTGAGTGCTGGACCCGTGGGTTTGTGCCCATTTTCTGCCCAGGCCTCAAGTGCACTCAGTCCTCACTTGGGGTCTCTCAGAGGTGCCTCCTGCCCCTCCAGTCACGCTCAAAACACGTTTGATCTGCAGCAAAAGGACGTTCTGGGCTTCCAGCAGCACTTCTGGGTTTCCCTGTCTCCTGATCAGGGCCAGGTGATGACTGGGTAATCCAAACTCCAGCCCTGCAGACCCAGGCCGTGGGTTCTGTTCTTTCAGAGCAGGTCCAAGGTGACAAAACCACCCAAGGGGAGACGTCGCCTGTCCCGTGCCTGGAGATCAACAAGGGAACAGGCGAGAAAGGCAAAGTCATCAGGTCATTTCTGGGGTCGAGACGTGAAAAGCAGCTGTGGCAGCGCTCATGGAATGATGTCATTAGTTTTGTTATAACCTCATTATGGCACTTGCCCTCAGCAGAGTGGCTGCCTGTGTTTTGGGGCTGCTGGAAGTACCGGAAGCGCTGCCACGATTCCCACAAAGTGCTGGAAAACATCAACAGGGTTTTTTTTGTTGTTTGGTTTTTTTTTTTTTCCCCTTTAAGAGCACACAAACATTTTTTAAAACCTGCACACAAACTGCTTTCAGATTGGAACCCTTCCCTTGCTCCAGCCCGGGCTTTGTTGGGGAGATGCTGTTGCGCTACGTGATCATTTTCCTTAATTTCTCCACTGTGGTAATTATGGTTTTGTTAGACAGTAAATGATTCAGTGTTCTCCTTCCACAGGGGAAGGGGGAGCGGGGATGTTGAAAGAGGAGCATTGTCTGAGCACAGCAGGATTAGCTGGTGTTACCACCTTGCACTGATTGAGCACCACTGGTGAGCAAAGATCATCAGCGCTAATTGCCGAAAAGCCGCCCTGGCGTCACCGGGCGCTGAGTGAGGCTCCCCGGGATGCTCCAGAGGCTCCAGGCTCCTCTGCTGCAGGATTTGAATACGGGTGGAACATCCAGGCTGCCCAGGTGTCCCTTCCCTTGGCTCCCCTGGGCTCTGCCATCGCGAGGTCGAACCGTTCTCTGCCGCTCCCGGGGATCGGAAACGTCCCGGTTGGGTTTGAGGATCAGTTCTGGATTTTCCCTCGGGAAATTGGGAGAGTCAGATTAAAAAATTAACCTCAGGATCCATTTTTTTTTTTTTTTTTTTGCGTTTTCCTAGGGAATTCTGTCTCTCAGGTGTGCACTTGTGTAATCCCAAACAAGGGTTCCGTCGCGGAGGTGTTGGCACTCGGGATTATTGTCCGGGCATTCCACGTGAGGAAGGTCCCTGTTCCTTGGTTGTGTCTGCAAAACACAGGTGTTGATTTCTGTTCTGAATCCACAGAAGGGCATCTCAGGTGTGTTTGCAAGACCTGCTGTGTCGTGCAAAGTAGGATTTCTTCAGGTTCTTCTTTTAAAGCTGTCGGAGGAGCAGGAGGAGGTTTCTCACGTGTCGGGATGAGTGGTGAGGGTGGGGGTAGAGCTTTGCTTGGGGTGGGAGGGGAAAAACTCTTGAGTTTGGGAAATGCAGTGAGGGAAATGGTTGTGTGTGGGGCTGCTGAACTGGATTGTCCGGCGTGGTTTGACAGGCTGAGAGAGCTGGGCAAGAGAAGGTTGTGTGGAGACCTCACAGACCCTTCCGGGGTCTGAAGGGGCTACAGGGAAGCCAGAGAGGGACTTTTCATCAGGAACTGGAGTGACAGGATGAGGGCAAATGGGTTCAAACTGACAGAGGTTAGTTTTAGATGGGATATTGGGAAGAAATTCCTCCCTGGGAGGGTGGGGAGGCCCTGGCACAGGTTGCCCAGAGAAGCTGTGGCTGCCCCTGGATCCCTGGAAGTGCCCAAGGCCAGGCTGGAGCAACCTGGGCTGGTGGGAGGTGTCCCTGCCCATGGCAGGGGGTGGGAATGAGATGATTTTGAAGGTCCCTTCCCACCCCAATGGTTCCATGATCCCAGTGGCCAGGGGGGCTGTGTTTACCCCTGCCCTGGCCCGGGGTTACCTGTGGAGGCTGAAGACGACGGTGCCGTCACTGCAGCAGTGACAGGAAGGAAGAAGAGCCTCTTCCTCCCCCCCAGCAGCAGCTCAGCTCGCTGTCATGTGCTCTCCAAAACACCCTGGAGCTGCTTCCCTTTGAGCAGAGCCCCATTTCCTGCGTGGGGGCCCCCTCAGCTCGGGGAGGCTCCGCTTAGGACACGGGTAAATATAGAGTGACCCCAACAGCGATGGTTGGGGCTGGGAGGGAGCCAGGAGGGCGTCTCAGCACTGTTTGTGTTGGTGATTTCTCCCCCAGGAGTGAACAAACACCGTTGGGAAGCCGAGTTGTCGGCTCTCGCTGGTTCTTTGGAGTGCCCTGTCTCGTATCTGCCCGCAGAGGGGTCGTGGTTCCCGGGGAGGATCCGGCACCCCGAGTGCCACGGGGTGTTTGGAGGGTGGGAGTGGGCTTGGGGGTTGAGCCAGGTGTGTGTTGGAGGAGCAAATGGTTCTGGGGATTGTCCTGGTGCTCTTCCCGTGGCTGCAACGTGTGATATTCCACGAGGAAGTCCACGCTCGTGTCCGGGCGTCACCATTTCCCGTGGATCAGCGGAAAAGGAACAGGGTGAAAGAAAACTTCTCCTTTAGTGATGCCTCAGTTTCTGTCTCGGTGGACCGGCCCCGAATTTGGACTGTGCACGACCAGGGAGAAGAGTTTTTATGCCATAAATTCATTTTTGGGTGTCAAAAGGACGTTGCTCCCTCCCAGGGCTCGGGATGTCACCGGGGCAGGACGGTTGTGGCTGCAGGAATCCCGTCATCCTGTTCATGAGGGGAATCTGCACACGAGGTTTTTCCCCAGAGGACAATCCCTGTGTGTTGCTGCAGCTTTTATTTCAGGTGGTGATGTTTTGGTTGGCACTCTGCAAAAGAACTCAGGTTTCCCTCTTTTCCTCTTACTTTCAGTCCCTGCTTAATTCCACTTCAGGAGACCTGGTCTCAAAATTGAAGCTTTGTGTTCTCTAACCCTGTGCAGGTGTTTGAGACCATCACCCTGTCTGTTAAAATAATGATTTATTTCTTTATATTCTAACAAACTCTACCTGGAGATTCAGCACTAGGAAGACACAGCACTGCTGGGAAGCCCCAGGAATTCATCACCTTTATTTCTGTTGCTCGAGTTTTGCTCGTTGGAACTTTCCTGCTCTTGCCAAATAGCATTAGGCTTTTATTTTTTTTATTGGCTTATGCTCAGAAAATCCTTTTTTCAGCAGCAATGTCAGTGATCTGCATCACGAGGCCGGTTCAGTTACGAGCAGAGTTCTGCCCTGAGTTACCTTCTTGTTTCTCAGTAGTGTCTCATCTCAGCTTCACATTTCCCAGTGCCAGTCTGGGAACCGTTTGCATTCCAGTGAGGATGGGTTTGTTTTATTGGTGGGATATTAGTGTGGAATTCATGAGGAGTTTCTGCTTCCCAGCACGTGACACAGAAATGGGTGCTGCCAGGACTCACATTTAAAGTTCTGGTATTTGTTCATAATGTACTTGGATTATTTGTATGTGTTGTATTCCTTAGTAATCCCAACCATTTTCCATGGCAAGTGTTTCATTATAGGTAGAGTGTAACCACCAATGTCAAGAGTCCAATTAAACCTTGTGGGGAAATTAATCACGAAATAACAAGCTCCAAACAAACCCGTGGGTTGGATTACAGGGAGAAATCCCTCCCCTCTCCGGGCAGGTGTGTTTTCCTGCAGTGTCCATCCCCTGGCTCCCTGTGCCTCCCAAAGGAACTGGGTGTCCTGGGGGCAGGGCAGGGCAGGGGATTGTCCCGCTCTGCTCTGAGCTGGGGCGGCCTCACCTCAGTCCTGGGGGCACTTTGGGCACCACGAGGTAAAAAACGTCTAAAGGTGTTGGAGAGGGTCCAAAGCAGGGACACAGGGATGGGGAAGGGTCTGGAGCAGCAGCTGAGGGCACTGGGTTTGTTCAGCTGGAGGAGGCTGAAAGAGACTCCTCGGGGGCTGCAGCTCCTCCCGAGGGGCAGCTCCGACCTCTGCTCCCTGTGAGCAGGGACAGGACCCAGGGAAGGGCTGGAGCTGTGCCAGGGCAGGGTCAGGCTGGATCTCAGGGAAAGGTTCTTCCCCCAGAGGGTGGTTGGGCACTGCCCAGGCTCCCCAGGGTCCCCAAGGCTGCCAGAGCTCCAGGAGCGTTCGGACAACGCTCTGAGGGACGGGGTGGGATTGTTGGGGTGAGATTCTGCAGGGCCAGGATGGGCTGGAAGGTCCTTATTCCCTGATCCTCTGAAAGCTGCCTCTGCAGATGGAGAGGCAGAGCTGGGCAGAGCTGGTGGGGTTTGGAGCTCCTGCAGCCGCTCAGCACGTTGTGCTTGGGCACAGGAGCCCCAGGAGCTCTGGTTGGGGTGTCCCTCTGCCCTGGCAGGTACCTGTCCAGGCAGCTGGGTCAGCGTTACCTGGGCCCTGCTTTGCAGTCAGGCATTAAAATTCCTGCTTTGCTTGGCATTCCAGTGCTTCGTGGACATTCTCCCTTTCAGCTGCTGGATTTGTTTGGGCTTGTCGGGGCCTGACTCCGGCGTAGGGTGAGGAGTGAGATAAAGTTCTGGGTGCAGACACACACCCTGCCCTGAGCAGCACCAGCCAGAGACAGGGGCTGCTTTGGGTTGGAAGGGACCTTAAAGATCATCCAGTTCCAACCCTCTGCTGTGCACAGGGACACCTTCCACTAGCCCAGGTTGCTCCAACCTGGCCCTGGACACTGCCAGGGGTCCAGGGGCAGCCACAGCTTCTCTGGGCAACCTGTGCCAGGGCCTCCCCACCCTCCCAGGGCAGGATTTTGTGCTGATATCCAATCTCTGGCAGTTTGAAGCCACTGAGTCCCACTCCAGCTCTGGAATTCCTGTTCTGGGTGTTCTAAGTGCCACTGGTGTTCGAGTGCCCAGCACGGAGGAGTGGAGTCCATTCCCTTTCCAAGCATTCCACAGATCACCTTTGGAAGCAAACTGGGCAGCCAGCTGGAATGTTTGAGCAGAGACACTGGTGCTGCTGAGAGGCTTAGATCCCTGTAATCCCCTTTTGTGCTGTGGCCCCCCCAGCTCAGGCAGGAGGATCCTGCTGGGAGCAAAACCCTCCCAACAAAGCCAACATCCTGTTTATGATCACTCACTGCTCGTCATCGTGGAACTGTGGCTTGATTTTAGCCTGATACCAAATAATTCTGTGTTTTCTTAGTGCTGTGTTTGATGGCTCCCCATCTTTGGGGCCCCAGAGATAAGAGGTGGTAAGTGCTGTGAGAAGGCTTGAAACGCTGCAGGGCTTTTTTTTTTTTTTTGTTTTAATCCCTTCAAGGTTTCAGTTCTTTCTTGTGGTTCTGATGTAACGTGAGAAATTAAAACAAAGGACAGCAGCCAGATGGTGCATCTCCAGGATCAGACAGATTAGTTTTTTTTTAAAAAAAAAGGGAAAAGTTTACAAATACTTTATCCCGTCCTCTGGAATAGTCACTTTAGAGGGGATTCTCCCCCTCTCTCTGCTCTTGTGAGACCCCACCTGAGTCCTGCATCTGTCCATCCCCACCTCAGGTTTTGGAGGTGCCCTGAGCAGCTCCTGCAGGGGACTGGCTTGGTTTGCTGAAAGCTCTTCTCAGTTGGATGAGTTGAAGGTGAGGCTCCAAATTTGCACTTTCCCTGTTGGCTGGGAATTCTCCCCCTTTTTTCGCCCAGGTTGGCTCTGTGGTTGCAGAACATTTTCATGCACTCCCAAGTTTCCCTTTTTAGGTTTCCCTTGCTTTGATATTCCATCTAGATAGCTGCTGTGATCCAAGTTATTGCATTTAAATAGTGGATGGTGCAGGTCTCTGATCCCAAGGGAAACTGCAGGAGTTCTGTAACGTGGAGCTTTGAAATCCTAATGTTCTTGGATTTGCTGGGTTGCAGGTTTTCCTCAGCTGTTTTCAGGTGAAACCTTCGTGGCACTGGAAAGAGAAGCAAACAGAGCTCAGGCTGAAAAATGCCAACGTGATGAAACGGTTTTTGTCTGCTTGGTTTTAGGGGACATCACACAGAAGGGGTATGAGAAGAAGAGAGCAAAGCTGCTGGCTCCATATGTCCCACAAACCCAAGGTAGGTCCTTGTTCCATCTGGCACCGGGATTTTGTGGAGCTGTGACATTCCAGGGGTCCGGGGAGTGGCTGTGGAGCACCGAGATCCCTCTGCCAGCTCTGGATTATTCTGTTCCACGTGTGTTCCCTGGGTTGATAATCCCACTGTGGAGGTGTGGGGATGCCAGGAAGGCTCCTGTGGTTCCTGTGGAACTCCAGGGATTCCTGGCAGCTCCAGAGCTTCTGAGCGTGGTCCGTGCCGTGTCCTTCAGCCACCTTAATTCCTCCTTGGAGAAACACGAGGGTTTTCACGATTTGTTGCTTTATTTTGCTTTGCTCCCATCTGTCTCCTTGGGTTCAGAGCTCCTGGGCAGCTCAGCTCGTTGGATGTGGGATAATTACATATAATTGTGAGCTGAAGGACGTGGCTGAACGTGTGTCTGATCATTTCTGTGGGGCTGCTCACCCACAGTTGTTGTGTCACTGACCTGCTGAGAGGTCCAGCCATTAACCACTGATGGGTCTGGTTCTTACTGGGTGTGATGGGGAGTCCTGAAAGGGCCTACTGGAATTTCCCAAGTCTGAGCTGCTGCCAAAAAAAAGATAATTAATGAAGAGTGAAGGCTCCCAGTGCATTTATTGCCCATCAGCACCACAGGACTGGGGGGGAAATGACAGCAGCTCCCTTCAGGCACTTGATGGAGGAGCATAAAGCTGTCATGTGGCAACTTCCAGACCCTTCCACGCTGGCTGGTGTCATTCCTGCTCTCCAGCCCCGCTGGTTTCAGGTTGGATTTGGTCATGAGTTCACTGAAAGCTGGGGCCTGTTCCCTTGTCTGAGATAAAAATCGGGTTTTTTACACAAAAGGTCGGTGTGTTCTGCCAGAGCCACGTGCTGGAGGGAGCAAGGCAAGCAAAAATTGTAATTTAGCCTTCAAACTGGAGATTTTGTTACAAATGAGGGCTGCTCCCTGGACCGGAGTGTGATGGGAATCTTGGAGGCTCCGTGGCCGCCTTCGTGTCAAATCCATTTTTCTGTTTTAAAGGACCCAGAAAGTGATATATAAATGACTGATCCCTCTTTAGAGGGATTTGTTGAGTGGGTTTTTAGATTCCCAGGCCAGTGTTTGTTCCCGTGGAGGTCCCGGGAGCCTCGGGAGGAAATGTGGGATCCTTTGGTGGCTCCGGAGCCTCTTGGCAGCCCTGCCCTTGTCCCGGGCCTGGGCGAGGCTGGAGATGCCACAATCCCGGGCCCCTCGTTCCTGGCACTGCTCAGGGGTTGGGTTTGTCTCAGAAAACCCTTAATTAGGAGAGGAGAAAAGTGTTTGGCAGGACTGGGAGATTAATTGAGAGCTCGGGGAGCTGCACACGGAGCTGGAGTCCAGGCCCAGGCCCGGGATGGTGGAGGTCACCAATTAACACAGAGCTTTAATTGCCCTTCCTGCTCAGCCCCCCAGTTTTTCCTCCCGCCTCACACCCAGCTGCCCCAGTGTCTGGGAACCTCCCGTTGTAAAAATCCTGGGGAAGTCGTGCGTGAGGGATTGGGAATCGGGTCACCTTGGTAATGAGGGGAAAATTAATTTACTCCACAACAACAACAACAACAACAACAACAACAACAACAAAACCCGCTCGGTGCTGGCTCCCAGCACATCCCAGTTCTCCCAGCACCGTCCTGGGGTTGGCTCAGGGTGTCTCCATTTCGTGGCGGTGAGGTGAGGGAGGGGAGGTGACGTGTCAGGGCACGTCAGAGGGATCACTGAGGAGGTTCCTCCTGCTCAATCCCTGCTCCATTCACAGCCTCTGGCAGCTGCCTGGTTGTTGTGGAGGGAAGGCAGCACAATTCATTGCCCAGAGATTCATTTTCTTCCTGGTGCAAGGTCCGTTTTTGGCCGTGATGGAACCGGGGCATGGACAGAAGTGCTGCTGCCGCTGTCACTCGGTGGGAACACGACAGAGTTTGTTACTTCAGTGTTTCATTCCACAGAATCGTGGAATATCCCGAGCTGGGAGGGGCTCACAAGGTTCAGCAAAGTCCAACTTCTTGCCCTGAAGTCGTGGCATTTCAGGAAAGAAGTGTTATTTCTGTGCTTCCTTTCCCTGCCCCCCCCTCAAAATCCAGCAGAAAAAACTCTGCTGTGAAGTTTTGCTGGTTGTTTTTTAATTCTTTTCTTCCCCCTGCCTTTGAGCATCGTGT
This sequence comes from Lepidothrix coronata, assembly GCF_001604755.1. Taxonomy (NCBI): domain Eukaryota; kingdom Metazoa; phylum Chordata; class Aves; order Passeriformes; family Pipridae; genus Lepidothrix; species Lepidothrix coronata. The sequence goes on along the minus strand of NW_016690545.1, from coordinate 80,488 downwards.
TATTCCAAAAGGGAATAACTGGGGGGGGGACCTGGTGGGTGTCCCTGGGGTGTCCCCTCCCCCCGAAATCCAGCAGAAAAAACTCTGCTGTGAAGTTTTGCTGGTTATTTTTTAATTCTTTTCTCCCCCTGCCTTTGAGCGTTGTGGTATTTTAAAAGGGAATAACTGGTGGGTGTCCCTGGGTTCTGGGAGTGTGTTCAGGCTGCCCTGGAAACCCTGGCTACTCCAATTTGGTGATTTCCATGTTTTTTACAGGCATGTAGCTTGAAAAAACCCCTTTTCCAAGGAACAGCCAGTCCCCCAGCAGCACTGCTGTTCCCTTCCCAGTACAAATGGCAGAGTAACAGGTTTGGCTGCTGCTTCCTTGGGCATTGCTGTCCTCATTATTAATGCAAACATTTATCCTTGCTGATCTTACAGTGATTCAGTCCCTGAATCTCCAAACACAGGGATCACAAAACAGTCAGTTCTCGTTAGAGGGCGATTACCAAACCCACAGCATCCTTCAAAAAGCCGGCGGTAAATAACAAATATAAATAATTCATTTTTCGTCTCTCTCCGCCGTGTCTGTCACGTTCCTGCCGGCGGGAAGTGCGGCTGTAGCAGGAGAATTCCGTGGGATAAATCACCTGTCACCTGCCAGGCTCGGCTCCCTCGTGCTGCTCTGTTGTGCAACCATCAGTGATTTACACTTTCCCCTCCTCTGAGCAGCTCTGCGAGGCCACTGCAACATGTTATTATGTCAGGGCAAAATACTGAAACAAAGGGCTTGTTCTCGTGTGTCATGTCACTGCCAGGCACCTTTGATCCCTTCCTGACTGGAATGTCATGTTTGCCGTGTGATGCCCCGCAGAGAGACGAGAGGCTTTTTGCAAGACTTACGAAAGAGCCGAGTATGAATTTAATAATTCACGTCAAAATAGTGTTAAATCTGCTGCTGACATCTAGTGGGTGCCTGAACTGGTAAATACTCGGGGGACCAGGAAACGTGAGGCTCTTCTGGCTCTCAGCTGGTGAAGTTGTGTTGCCCTTGGATCAAAACAAAGCCCTCTGGGGTTGGGTGAAGGCAAATAAATGCTGCAGAGGTGTCTGTTTAGCTCCCTGTTTTCACGGGCAAACCCAACTTTTCCTGGGTGATAAAGCCCCACACTTGGTGAGCTGAAGGGAGCCAGGACTGGCCAGCTGGAGGTCTCTTTGGGTTTGTAATTAGTGGGGACAGCAAAGGCTCTTGCTGCTGGTTTATTATTGGTTTTCCAGTCAATAACGAGCTGGTCACTGGGACGTGGAGTGACAAACCAGCTTCCCAACACCCACGGGAGAGCGGGGTCTAGAAAAAGCTCCTTTTATTCCCTGCTGCCTGTTTTCCAGGGGTTGATCCAGCGTTACAGAAGGAATCCAGACCACCTCAGATGCCCGCTCCATCCGCAGCTCCAGCCTCCTCCTCCTCCTCCTCCTCCTCCTCCTCCAAATTCCACCGCGCTCGCTCCGGGGGAGCCCGAGATGAACGGTATCGCTCCGGTAAGGGCAGGGCAGGAGCCACCTGGGCCCCTCCTCGTGGGGAGGAACGTGCTCTGTCAAATCAAAATAATCAAAATTATTATCCCACGACTCGCTGGGGTGGTTCCGTGCAAAGAAACATCAGACTCGTGGGGCTGCAGCTGCCGAATCAAAAACAATTAAGTCGAAAAAGCAAATAATTTGTTGCCTCCTCCCGAACTCCTGCCCCGCTTCAGGAAGGGGCAAGGTGGTGGCACCCGTTTTTTATCTCCACCTGGTTTTGGTTTTCACTTTGCAAAAGCAAGAATTACGTTTTCCTCTCGATGTGGGCAAATTAAGCTCATCAGGGCTCCCTTCCCCATCGTATCCCCCCGTTCCGTGGAGCGTTAGGAGAGCCCAGTTTGGGCTCTGCAAAAGCGTAATTAAAATGCATCAGTCTGAGAAGTGAATGTAGATGAGCTCTCCCTGGCCACGGCAGGTTTTTAACAAGTTGATTCCTCCTCACCAGTGCTGTGTGTCTTCCTTTAAAGAGCTCTGGGGCTTGCAGAGGGGTGGAAGCCTCAAGTCCCAGCCTGCTTCAGTTCCTGATCAGCCTGCCTTTACAACCACAGCTAAACTTCCAAGATTTACATGAAATCTGCATCCATTTGGGAACAGGAGGTTTTTTCCTAAACCAGGCAACTGTCAGTGCACAGAGCTGGGTGCACCTGGGGCTGCACACCCTCGGTGCATGTTCAAGCTGTGCACAGGCATATTTTAGGATAATCTTTGGCTGAGGGGAAGGAGCTGGTGGGGTTGAGGTTTCTCTCCAAAAGCTGCTGGTGACACAGGGATATATAATGACTAATCCAGAACATTCCAGACTGAAAAAAAAAGCCCTGCCTTCAGCTTGCCAAACTTCAGGAACCCTTCCCGTCCCCAGATATCCACACGGAAGCGGTGCAGGCGGCGCTGGCCAAGCACAAGGAGCAGAAGATGGCCCTGCCCATGCCCACCAAGCGACGCTCCACGTTTGTCCAGTCCCCAGCAGACGCCTGCACTCCCCCAGGTGAGCCTTGGGAAGGTCCAGGGGCTCAGCAGCAGCCAAGCCCAGGGGCTGCAGTGGGCCGAGTGTTCCAGCTCTTCCCACACTGGCACCAGTCTCTTCGTCCTGGAGCTCTGTCAGGGCTGGGGAAGGGGCTCCTCTTCCAGGAGTTCTTAAAGAGCCACCTGGTGGGATTTTGGGGTGTCCTCTGCAAGGCCTGGAGTTGGACTCAGATGATCCTCTGGGTGTTCCATGGATATGATTCAGGCTGGCCAGGCCTGCCCTGAGGCCGGCTCTGCCTCCCTCGCTCCTGTTCCTGCTGCACAATTCACGTCTCGATTTCGTTGAGGTTCAGTGCTCAGCACACAGGAGGAGGATTTGCAGGGATGAACATTCCTGGGCAAGGACCTCGGAGGGGTCTGGTGGGATTCCAACCTTGCAGGACTTTTCCCACCCCTCCCTGTGTGTAGTGGCTGCAGCAGAATCCCCCCCCGGATAACGTGGTGTCTGGTGTGGTGCACGTGCAGCAGACATGGATAACCCTCTGTTTTCCAGCAGCTGGAATGCCCTGGCTTCCAAACGAGTCCGTGTGGTTTTCTGTGTCGTGTCTCATCGTGCAGAAGCATCGCAGCCATTTGGATGGACAAAGTCATCCAAATGTTATGAATCCCTGTCTCCTGGGGGGATTCATATCCCCTGAACCCGCTCTGCTGGGCCATGTCACTCCTCCTCCTCCTCCTCCTCCTCCTCTCTACCTCCTGCTTTATCACACTTCCTTCTCTCCCTTCCTCTCTCCTGGGGGCTGGTGCATGTTCCTGGTGTCTGCTTTGGGGCTCAGCTCTGTGCTCACTTGTCCAGGACTGCAGCACATCCCGAGCTGGGGGTGTCACGTGGATAAAGGTCAGCATTTCCAGCGGGGCTGGATTCGGTCCCACTCCACTCCCTTCCACTCTGGCAAGTGGGTAGGACATGATTTGATAGTTTAATTTAATTCACCACTTGAGTGTAGGCAGAAAATCACTTTTGAGAGCACCTGAATTTGAGGCCAGAGCCACCCCAGTGTTTGTATTTAGCACCAGCATCCCAAGTCCCGAGTGCTGGCTCCGTGATAAATGACTCCTGAGCTCACAATTTGGGGACAGCCGAGGTGTCCGTGCTCTGGGACGCACAGGAACAGTTCCTCGTTGCAGATTTCTCTGTTTTGTTTTGGGGCTGGGCTTTTTGTTTGTTTTCTGAGGTTGAAAGGGCCCCATTTAGAGCCCCGGACAAAAGCATTTTCTGCTGCGGCCTTGGCACGGCTGTTCCCTGAGTTCTGCTTTGTTCCTGGGAGTTTGCTCTGCCACAAGGACACCGAGCCCTCACTTCCCAGCTCAGAACTAGGCAAAGCAGCATCTGGTATCGTGGAATATGAAGGGAAAAGTAACGAGGGATAAATCCTAAGGCTTGGAGAAGCCAGGGGAAGGGCGTTGCTTGAGGTGAATCGAACAGGGGTGAGTGTGTTCCCACCTGCTTTGATGGTTTGACCAGTGCACCAAGCCGTGGAAAACAGACCCTCTGTGAAAGCCTGTTGATATATGTGACTGGAAAGAGCATGTTCAGTGCCATGTGCTTTTCCCCTAAGCAGTTAGATTTTCTCTCTGCTTCCACACAGACACGTCTTCCGCCTCCGAGGACGAGGGCTCGCTCAGGCGCCAGGCCGCTCTCTCTGCTGCATTGCACCAGAGCTTACAGAATGCTGAGTCTTGGATCAACCGATCTGTTCAGGGGTCATCCACATCCTCATCAGCATCCTCTACACTTTCCCATGGAGAAGGCAAAGGGACCAGTGGGTCACTAGCTGATGTATTTGCCAATACTCGAATAGGTAGGAGCTGGGTACCGACAGAACCGGTCGCTTCGAGTTCAGACTGTGTTGATAAAGCTGGAGTTGTCCCTCCCCATGGGGAAATTCGGAGTGAGGGTTTAGCTGGTGTTGATGGAACCTGCCAGGGCTGGTTGGAGTCCCACCATCACGCTGGGTTTTTTCCCCCCCGAAGAATTTCAAGGCAGTTGGAAAAGGGGCAGCGGGAGCAGGAGCCTCTGGAAGCAGGGGAGGCTCCAGGGACAGCGTGGGCAGAGCAGGAGGCACAACCTCTGTGCTGTGTTGCTTTGTGTCTACAGCTCTCCTGTGGGCACAGAACTGCCCCGTGCAAGTGGCTTTTCCATCCGTGTCCCAAATTCCTTGGGGTGTCTGTGCCCGTGGAGTGGGGAAGTGCTGTGTTTGCCCATCCTCATCTGAGCCCTGAGGGTTTCTTGTCTGCCTTAGATCAGGAAAGAGAAAGAGCCAAACCCAGCCTTGTGTGTGTGAGCAAATGAACCTGCCCTTAAAAAAAAAAAAGAAAAGGGTTAATCAGAGTAAAGCTTCAGCCCAGCTCTGCCCTGACTGGCTGAGGAACAACCAGAGCATCCAGGTACTGAGGAGACGGAGCAGAATCTACAGATCTGGATCCCCCAGGCTCAGTTTTCTGAGGCTCTGAGGTGCTCCTTTGCTGCTGATGCTTCTGTATGAAATGGCCAAGTTTGTTTTTTTTTTTTTTTTGCTCTGTGTTATGTTTTTGTCCTTTTTTTAGCTGCTGGGGGAGGGAATTCCTGCACCTGTAGGACGTGTCTGTATTCCGTGTGCTCTCTGCTTCTGCTTAACTGGTTTGGGGGCAAGCAGTGCATAGAAGTGCTGGTGGTTTGGACTGTTTCAACTTATTTGTTTTGGGTTTTTTTATTGCCGTTATTTTCGTCTGTTTATTTGCTGGGATGCAAATTGTTTCCTGAAATGGAAAACTGAGGAAATTGCCCATAAAACGTAGTCGATATAATGAATGTCTTTGAAGCAGAGAGGCTGGTTTTAATTGGAGAATGCAGAAAGCCACCTTACCTTTTTGTAATGAGTTAAGGTAATACAGCTTTTCACCAACAGAATATCTCCTGTCTAATCTAATTAGTGTTTCATGCCCAGTGGAAGCTTTAAATCTGTGTCAGAATTATATTTGCCACATTCACCCCGTGTTAACAGCTGATTTAAGTGTGTAGAACTCACACAATTCTGTGCATCTCTCTGGAGAGAGAAATAAAAAGTCCTGCAGATGTTTGGATTGCACAAATCCGGGTCCTTCTCAGTGATCTGAGAAGTGCAGTGCCTGAGAAGTGTTTCTTGCCACTGTATCTCCAAAGGGATGCAGAAATGGGTCGGTTTTAATCCCTGGAAAAAAGGGAAATCAACACAGAACCAGCCACAAAACCCTTTCAGTGGGAATTATGTAGGATCTGGCTCCAGGCTCTCTGAGCTTCGAATTTGTTGGGTTTTTTTTTTTCCTTTGTAAGCACCAGTTGCTGGTGCTGTTAAGCCAGAATAGAATATTCTTGCCCTCTCAGATGACTGAACCCGCTGGGTCGTGTAAAGAAATCCCACATAGGCAAAAAGCCCTTTATTTAAGAGAGATTTCACTGGAGAATTCCTGCAGGATGCACTTCCAGCCCCTTCTCCAGGGCAGGACAGTGTCTTGCACCTTCAAGCAGCTCACACTGTTCGTGGGGTTTGTTCTGCCAGTGCTGGACAGGCTCTGTAACCACCCAGCTGGAAGGAATTGAAACCCAGCTCGATTTTTGCTGATCTGCTTTGGTCAAACTCTCACTCTGGTTTTGTTTTTGAAAGCCCTGACTGACAAAAAAAAGCTAAATAGTCGAATTCTAGCAAGAGGAACCAGTGCATAGGTGAGGGAGGGGTTTGTGCTGGGCTTTGGAGATTTCAGAGCTCACGTGAATCTCAAACTTTTATTTTTTTATTTTATTTTTTATATTTTTTTTTAAAGTACGGAATGTCACAAGGTTGAGCTTCAAGGTTTAGAAACCAAGACCAGGAATCCTGCTTTGCTGAACCACTTTCCTGACATGGAGCCTTTGGCTTTTGGTTTTCCAGAGCAGATAAATGTGCTTCACATTCAGGGATCAGAGTGTTTTAGCATTTAATAAACAGATATCCAACCCCTTAAACCCTTGATGTTGGTGACAGGTCACTGACAACTTTTTTGCTTGTGCCACCTGATTTAAAAGGAGTATTTAACCGGTTTCTTCCCTCTTTTTAGAAAATTTCTCAGTTCCCCCAGATGTCACAGCAACTACCTCCACCCCCTCGGCCCGGCCGGCGGCGATCGACCTCCCTCCCTCTGGAATTGTGAAGGGGATGCACAAGGGATCCAACCGCTCCAGCCTCATGGACACTGCTGATGGTAGGGAGGGAAGGGCAGAAAAATGACAAATGCACGGCTGGGGCTGATTGTTTTGTCCCAGAGTCCCTGAAAAAGGGAAAAGAAAGAAGGAAATGATGTAATTCCGGGCTCCCGGTTGAGCTCCCGTGGAGCTGAGGATGCTCCAGGCTCTCTGAGTGAAAGCTTTGTGCAGGAGGTGACACTGGTGTCCTGGTGTGTCCCCTCTGCTGGTGCTGGAAATCAGGATTTGGAAGGGAGGAAATGCTTTTAAAACTCTGTTAATGGAGTTTTCTGACCACTGAGTTAACGCAGAGCTGATGTAAAATTAAATGTCCCTCCTGCACTGGCACAGCTTTAATAACAGAAACCAGGAGCTGAACGAGTGGGTGCCCTGCCCTGGGAGGAGCTGAGGTGTAAATGTTTGTAACAGGCACGGGAAGAACACTTTTATTGGCCCAAATCTTCCCCTCCAGGTGTCCCCGTGAGCAGCAGAGTCTCCACCAAAATCCAGCAGCTGCTCAACACCTTGAAAAGGCCCAAAAGACCACCCCTGAAAGAATTCTTCGTGGATGATTTTGAAGAAATCGTGGAAGGTAATGGCACAAATAATGGTTTTATTCATCAGTTGTTACTGTTACACCTGCAAAGACCTGAATTCATTTGTGCCCTGGTTGACTCTGATTCGGTGTTTGCAGCAGCCTCCATGAAGAGTCTGACACAAAACCAGTGTTTGAAGTAGTTTACTTGTTCTGCTGAGCTCTGGGGGACCTCCTCAGCACCAAACTTCTTAACAAAACTATTTAAACAGGTTTTTGAAACCCCTTCATTTGCTTGGGCCACGTTAATTACTTTCCCAGAAGGGATTGTCCTTACTGGAGGTTTCATCCCAGCCATTATTTTTGGAAGGTTTCCTTTTCTCCACCTCTGGTGTTCCTGCCCCTCACTTGATGTGTTGAACAGCTTTAAACAGCTCCCTGGGAGAAAACTGTTCCCCATGGCTTGTTTTGGGCAGAAATGGGCTGGGCTGGGGTTTTTAAATGCTGAAAACGTTTGTTTTCAGTGTCTTCCCAGCTCAGCTGTCGGGTGATGAATGGGAAAGGAGTGGGAATGTTGTGTTTGGGTTGTGTTGGAAACATTCCTGTATATCTGCTGGAAGTAGTGTTGCATTTTCTCAGTCCCCCAGCCCGACCCCAACCAGCCCAAGCCCGAGGGCAGGCAGATGACCCCGGTGAAGGGGGAGCCCCTGGGAGTGGTTTGTAACTGGCCTCCTGCCCTGGAAGCAGCTCTGCAGCGCTGGGGGACCACCCAGGCCAAGTGTCCCTGTCTGACAGCCCTGGATGTGACAGGAAAACCCGTTTACACCCTCACATACGGTGAGTGGGGCTGAGCCCTCCCTGCCCCTGCTCACAGAGCAGCAGTGGGGACAGCACAGGGCTGGGGAAGGGGCTCCCCAAAACCCCCCTGGCCACACCAGGGGGTGAGAGCAGCCAGGGGTTGAACTGTTCCCCCGTGCTGGCTGGTTTGGAGCTGTGCAAGTCCCTGTTCTCTTGTGTTCCAGGCAAACTGTGGAGCAGAAGTCTCAAGCTGGCCTACACCCTGCTCAATAAACTGGGGACCAAAAACGAGCCTGTGTTAAAACCTGGAGACAGGGTAATCACTTTGGGGCTGCCTGGTTCTCCCTCTGGGGTTTTGGGGGGGCTGTAATTTGCCACAGGCACCGGGATCTTGTGTTCTTTTCGCAGCAGTTCCCTGATCCCAGGGACAGGCTACTTGGGGAAAGGAATTCCTGTAATTTTGCAGTGGCTCTGGCTCCTCTGGGAGCAGCTTTTTATCTCTGGGCTTTGAAATACATCTGAGGCAGAGCTCTGCAGCTCTGAGAGAGACCCAGGGTGTGATCCCTGTGTTTTGGCTGTGTGAGCAACCCTCACACGTGGGGACACGTGGGAACGGTGACGTGACTCCCTGAGGAGCTCAGGCCCATTCCATGCCTTCTGTGGGAGGAAAAAAAACGTGAAAAAGCACAAAGTTTCCCGAGTTTTAGTCCCTGCAGGTCTGAACTGTGCAGCTCTGACTTCTGTTTCGAGTAACAACACACCTGTGTGGGTTGCAGGTGGCCCTTGTCTACCCCAACAACGACCCCGTGATGTTCATGGTGGCATTTTATGGCTGTCTGCTGGCAGAAGTGATCCCAGTGCCTATAGAGGTACCTCTTACCAGAAAGGTAACGTTGCTGGAACTTGGAGGAGCCGTGGGCTGATGGTGGGATGGAAACCAAGTCAGACCATCGGCCTCTGACAGCGTTTTCCCAGCCTCCAGCTGCTGCCTGAGCAGCTCCGTGTGCCCACGAGGACCTCTGGGAGCCTGGAATGGCATTTCCAAATGGAAAAACATATTGACCAGAGCTGTGCTGAGCAGCTGGGGCTGCTCAGTTCTCCTGAAAGCTTCAGCCTTCATCCCCTCCCTGCAGCTCATTTCTGGGGAAGGCAGAACAGGGAGGACCTGCCCCCCTGGGTGATGGGAGGGGGCTCAGTCCAGCCTTGCTGGGCTCTGCCGGGCTTTGGCTCTGCTGGACAGGAAGGTGCTCAGTGTTCCTGAAGAGTTCTGAGGCACTTCTTGTAAATTATCTGCTCCACAGAAGTGTTTTCCTCACCCCTTGCCAGCATTTCTGCACTGTTGCCACATTATTGCCGTGTCAAGGGCTGTGGGAAACCAGAGGATTTCCTAAGGGAAGCAAGAGCAACAGTCTCCTGGCAAACATGTGGCAGGAGAGGTGGGAGCTGGTCTGGGAACGCTCTGGGATCACAGAGCTCCGATTCCATTTCTCTGCACGAACTGCTGTGGCAACCACATGCAGAATTCAAACCTGTGCAGGATTTGCCCAGTCAGGCCCTGATTGAGCCTCCTCATTTCGGGGGTTTTGTCACTGTGCAGCAGGAATCAGCTCCTGGGGATGGAGAGGTCTCGTTATTTCGCTGTAATTACACGTTCTGCTTTTTGGTTTTGCCTCTTGATTCCTCTTTGGAGCAACCCTCTGGGTTTCCATTAATGACACTGCATGGGGTGTGAGCCCTGCCTGGATGCTGGGCAGGAGCACTTGTTCTCTCTGGATTTCACATCCAGTGAATTTTAATCCTGCCAGGGATGTATTTCACAGAATCCCAGGATGGCTTGGGTTGGAAGGGACCTTAAAGCCCACCCAGTTCCACCCCCTTCTATGGGTAGAGACCCTTTCCACTAGGCCAGGTTGCTCTAATTGTGACTCTGGGTGTTTGTGGGAATGGGTTATTTCTTCTTCTTCTTCTTCTTCTTCCTCCCCAGTTCCCAGAGCGTTACCAAACCCTGGATTTTGGTGAGGGGGAAATCTCACTTCAGGTCACCTTAGAACAGGGAGTGACTTCTCCCCCTCTTCCCTCAGGATGCTGGTGGGCAGCAGATTGGCTTCCTGCTGGGGAGCTGTGGCATTGCCCTGGCCCTCACCACTGAAGTGTGTCTGAAAGGGCTCCCAAAAACCCAGAACGGAGAAATTGTGCAGTTCAAAGGTGAGTCAGTGCTGTACCAGCTCCTGATGCTGCTTCTGCTGGAGCTGAACTGGCTGAAAGGAGCTTCCAGGAGCCTGGAGGCATCTGGGGGGGGGCAAAGGGGGCGACTTCTGGTCCTGTCACCAAACTGTTGTGGGTTTTGAGTGCGTGGTGAGATCAGTCCACGTGTCTGGTGGAACTCTGGGGGTTCTGGAAGCCACGAGGAACCACCTCAGGGTTGTCCTCAGGTCCCTTCAGTGGCACTTGGCAGGTTCCAAGGCGGTTTATTCCCAATACAACAGGGTATTTTTAGGAATGCTGCAGGGATCTTTCCTGAGGAGAAGGAAGTACCTTGTTGCCCACTGAACTCCCTGATGAGAAACGAGATGAACCTTCTGGTTGGTAGCTGGGCTTGGCTTGGAATTCTGCTTGTGTAACTGGACTTGGACAAGTGATGGGGTTTAGTGCATTCCTGCAGAATATAAATCCCTCAGTAAATAAGCTGATATTAATGTGCTGTTTAATTTTGGCTCCAGGTTGGCCCAGACTCAAATGGGTTGTGACAGATTCAAAATATCTCTCCAAATCTCCCAAGGACTGGCAGCCCAACATCTCAGCAGCAGGAACTGAGCCAGCATATATTGAGGTGAGTGGTGAATGGGGAATGGAAAGTGGCTTCCATGAGCTGAATTTAATGTTCTAATCACCAGAGAGAGAATAGTTTCACCTCACTCCCTTAAACTCCCCACTTTCTTGCCACTGAAACGAGGGGACATCCTGCTGGGAAGCTCCTTTTAGTTTTTGAGGTTTTAGCTTTTGAGTCCCTTTGTGGCCTTGGGCACTGCTTGGAACGAGCTGGAGAACTGTTCTTGTTCCAGAAAGTGAGGAGTGGAGGCAGCTGAGCCCTGAGATGGTGCTGGGTAACACACATTCAGTTTGAGTTCTCAGTTCTTCCTGGCAGAGCTGATCTTTGTTCGTGGGCCAGAAGGCAACTTCCAGGGGCTGCAGTGGTTTGAGGGGTGATTTGGCCATCCTTCAATCACAGCCTGGCTTTCCAGTTTGTTGTGGGAGCAGGAAGAGGTGCTGTGAGCATCAGTGACAGTGAGATAAACACCAGCACACCCATTTTATCCCCCACTCCCTGGAGCTGCCCCCACAAGAACCATCCCCTCGGGGCTGACCCCGCCAGCAGGTGGGTTTGGGGTTTGTCTCAGCAGCTTCAGAGAAAGGAAACTTGCTTTCATTTGCATTTTGTGGCTGAATCTCCTCCACCCACGGGATCCAGAGTTCCCTCCCTGACTCTCTCCTCTCTCCTGCAGTACAAGACCAGCAAGGAGGGCAGTGTCATGGGGGTCACGGTGTCCCGGGTGGCCATGCTGGCCCACTGCCAAGCCTTGTCTCAGGCCTGCAACTACTCTGAAGGTGGGTGAGGGCGCAGGACATCAAAGGAACGGGGGGTCAGCAGCCTCATTTGGTGTGGTTGCCTCTCCTGCGTTTCACAGCAGCCTCTGAGTGACCAAGAGCTGCTTAAAAAAAAAAAAAAAGAAATATAAATAGAATATAAAAAGATTCTCCCCCAGAAGTGAAGGCTGAGTGTGATGTTTTTCCATCCAAATTTGCATCATTTTCACAACCAGAATGCAGAGGAGTAAAAAGTGGGGTTTGCTTCATGTCTGGGGAGTTGCTGGGTCTGTTCTGCTGAACCAAAAGGGGAGCAAATGAATCAAAACCAGAGCGTTTTCCAGCGAGCTCGAGTCCCTCTGGTTCCCCATGGAAATGTCTTCCCAAACTTTTGTTCCTGAGAGTGTGTAAATGCCTCTTGCTGGGGCTGTTCTGGTCCCATAAGGCTTTTTTTTTTTGGGTAACCCAGAAGTGGAGATGGGAAAACTCTGGTGAGATTTCCAGAGAGTTCTGCTCTAGGATATGGTTTTAGTCTGCTCTGCCTTGTAATTCAAGCTAATTCCTTGATCCACGAGCGAAACTATTTATAGAGCTGCAGGTCAAAGTGCTTTAAAATGCAAAGTCTGTCTTTTGGAAGCCATCACTTGAGTTTCCACTGCTCCTGGGAGTCGGGGCTTGAATGATGTTCCCTGCTCCCCTTCCCGTCCTTCACCACTCGTGCATGACGAGGCTCAGAGCCTTCCTGTCCTGCTGATGGGCTGTTCCAGGCTGGGGATGTGATTTCCTGGCAGCCTTCTGGGCCATGTTCCTGCTCAGAACTGGATGTGCAGTTGTTATTTAGCATAACGAGGAGCTGGGAGCAGCCACACGTGTGACGAGGGCTCCGCGGGCCCGTGGAGCAGCTCTGGCAGGGGCAGGGACAGGTTCATCCCTGGGCACATTCCAGCAGCTCTCCTGCCACCTTGCACTTCACAGCTCCAGCTTTCTTTTCCCAGGTGAAACGATAGTGAATGTGCTGGACTTCAAGAAGGATGCGGGGCTGTGGCACGGAATTCTCACGGTGAGTCGGAGCCTTCCAGAGCCCTCTGGAATTAATGAGAGGTTAATGACTAATGATTGCATGAGATATTGGGGAAAAATTCCTCCCTGGGAGGGTGGGGGGAGGCACTGGAATGGCTTTCCCAGAGAAGCCGTGGCTGCTCCATACCTGGAAGTGTCCAAGGCTGGGTTTTCCCGGGATAGTGGAATGAGAGGAGCTTTGAGGTCTCTTCCAGGCCGAACCAGTCTGGGATTCCTTGAGTCAATGAAATGTGGTAAAGGCAGCATTTGAGGACCATCACCTGTTAAACCAACCATTCCTCTCCCTGCCACATCTGCAATTCTCCCAGGGAATCACAGAGCCATCCCCACTGAACCCCTGTGAATTCTTGGCGGGGGTTGATGGGGACTGAGAGTGACTCTTAAACTCTGCTCGAGAAAAGGTCTGTGAGCCCCTTTCTAACCACCTTTCTCCTGCTTTTCAGAATGTAATGAACAAGCTGCACACCATCAGCGTGCCCTATTCTGTGATGAAAACCTGCCCTCTCTCCTGGGTGCAGAGGGTCCATGCCCACAAAGGTAACTCAGGACGTCCCACAGCTCCACCCTGGAGCTCTCAGGGGGGCATTAAAATCTCAGATGCATCAGATCCCATCTTCTTGCCCTCCCCTGACAAATCTCAAGGGACGAGAGTGTCACTCACATCCAAAAATTTTTATTTGGCAGCGGTAGATCCAATTTTCTGGATGCTCAGGCAGGGCTGGAGCTCGTGTGAGGCTCAGGGGGAGATTTTAAGCCCCCAACATCGTGTAGATACCTGCAAATCTTCTTACAGGAGTGATTTGCCACCAGTGTTGCAAGGCTGGTTCCACCAATTTGCCACCTGCTCCAAGGCTGGAACAGGAATGTGACAGCAGGTTGGGAGGGCAGGGGACTGTGCCATTTATTTCTAAACATGCACAAATTCTAATTTATTCCTGAATAAATCCTAACGCCGTGTGAGCACAGGGGAACTTGGTGGGGACCTCCTGACTTGGAGCCAGTTTCCTGGATGAAGCCAAGGGAATGGTTGAGCACAGCAAGAGCTGTTGATCCCAGGGCATCCAGAGGGTGGTAATGATTTGTGGCCTTTGGAGGAGGAGCTGTGAGGGTGACAGACCCTGGCTCAGGTGGTGGGCAGTGGCCTGCAGGCCACAGCAGATGCCACCGTGTGTTGGGTTTGCTGTTAAGCAGGCTCAGTTCATTAAGGCTTCCTTGCTTCGGTGAGAGCTTCCTCCTTTGGGAAGGTGGATGCCAGTGACTCGTGGAAGGTTTTTATTTGTCCTAACCTGTGGTTTTGTGTCTTGGTTTGCAGCAAAAGTGGCTTTGGTGAAGTGTCGAGACTTGCACTGGGCCATGATGGCCCACAGAGACCAAAGAGACGTGAGTCTGAGCTCCCTGAGGATGCTGATCGTCACTGATGGTGCAAATCCCTGTGAGTGGGGGCAGCCTGGGGGCTCCCAGGGCAGGGGGGGCTCAGCTGGTGTCCCGTGGGATCAACCTCCACTCCTGCAGGAGACACCCCCGAGGAGATCTCGGAGCTCTGGCTCGTGGTGCTCGGGCACCAGAACGAGGGGTTCCCATCCTTCCACCCCTTGGGGTCTGAGACATCCTGCAAAGTACAGGAAGAGGTTGGGCTGGGAGCAGAGGGGAGACAGTTTATAAAATCAGAGAATTGTTTAGGTTGGAAAAGACCTTTAAGATCATCGAGCCCAACTGCTTCCCCAGCACTGCCACCCTCACCACCAAGCCACGTGCCCAAGTGCCACATCCACACGTCTTTTAATTCCCTCCAGGGCTGGTGACTCCACCACTTCCCTGGGCAGCCCATTCCAGCCTTTCAGTGAGGAGATTTTCCTTAATATCCAACTTGAACCTCCCCAGCACAACTCGAAGCCGCTTCCTCTCGTCGTTTCCCTCATCCTCCTCCCGACCCTTCCCGTAGATGGGCATCAAATCAAATCCTGTGAGGTCCTAGTGGGACATTGTCTCTCTTGCCAGGGTCTGTCTCCTCCTGTGATGCCTTCCTGAGCTTGTTCCAGAGCCATGGGCTCAAACCAGAGGCGATTTGTCCCTGTGCCACCTCCCCCGAGGCGATGACCATCGCGATCCGGAGGTACCGTCGCCGTCTGTCTGCTGGGTTTGACTCATCCAGGCCGGGCTTTGTTCACACATGGCTTGCTCAGAGTTGATTTAAGCGTGTAATGAACTCCACTGACATTTGCTGGGTGTGCTGAGATACCTGGAGAGGCTGAGCTGATAAATATCCCTCCTGAGACACGAGTGTGTGCTGGGCTGGGACAGCTCGGCAGGGCCTGGCTGCTGCTTTTCCTGCTCCTGATCCTCACAGCTGCTTTTCCTGCTCCTGAGCCCCACAGCTGCTTTTCCTGCTCCTGATCCCCACAGCTGCTTTTCCTCCTCCTGATCCCCACAGCTGCTTTTCCTCCTCCTGATCTCCACAGCCAGGGGGGTGTTGGGACTCACAGGGTCACAGGATGGGTGTTCTGAGCCTGGGGTTAGATTTGAGATCGCTCTGGACATTTTCACACTCTGCCTTCTGTGACAAACAGCCCTGCAATCGTCTGGCCTGGGAGCTGGGGATTAGCACTGGGGGAGATAACGAGCTGGGAAAGGAGCTGCACTGCCCAGGAACACAATTCCTTAGGGATTGATCAGTGTGGCTCTTCTGGGAGGCAGTTCCTCCTGCCCATCTCGGGTTTAAGTCACTGTGCAAAGCAGAGACACTGAAATCCTCCTCTTTCTGTTGCTGTGGTGTCTCCAGCCGGGTGCCTGATGGAGTGTGTTCATTGATTTTGTGTCCTTCAAAGGCCTGGAGTCCCTGGGGCCCCTTTGCCAGGCAGAGCCATCCTGTCCATGAACGGGCTGAGCTTCGGGGTGATTCGGGTCAACACTGAAGATAAAAACTCTGCTCTCACCGTCCAGGACGTTGGCCACGTGATGCCAGGAGGTAAAAACAGGCAGGAGGCTCCTACAAGACCTTTCTGGGGCTGTTTTAGGAGAGGAACAGCTCAGTGTTCTCTCCCATAGCCAGCCTTGGTGTGGGGGAGGTCGGGCAGGGCCAGACTCTCATTCCTGTCACCGTTCAGGGGGTCACTTCTCACACAAGGCCAAGTCTGGGGGCTGTTTTAACAAAGCCTGGTCTGTCCTAGGCATGATGTGCATTGTGAAACCCGATGGGCCACCCCAGCTCTGCAAAACAGACGAGATTGGTGAGATCTGTGTGAGCTCCAGAGCAGGAGGGATGATGTATTATGGGCTGGCAGGGGTGACCAAGAACACTTTCGAGGTATGTGCAGCAGAATGTCCTTGCCCTGTTTTCTCTGTAAAACTGGTAGCCTTGGGTAATCCCTTGGGTTTGTAACTGAAGTGTTAATGTTGTTTTTTTAAAAATATACCCTGGGAAGCTCCTTACAGTTAGGGGTATTCAGCATTCCCTTTGCACAGACATCTCCCCCACTGCTGAAACAACAACTGCACCGAGGGCTCCCTCCCCTTCGCTCACACTCACATGAAGGGGTGTGGGGAAGGTTTTTCTGTCCTCAGGCAAACCCACTGGCCTCCAAGGTGCTCCCCACTGTGTTGCAGGTGATCCCTGTGAACTCCTCAGGCTCTCCAGTGGGGGAAGTGCCCTTCGTCCGCTCCGGCTTGCTGGGATTTGTCGGCCCCGTACGTGAGGCAGCTCCGAGCTCGGCGCCGCTCTGTCCCTCTGCTCGGGGCCTCCAGGGGCTCAGAGAGAAGCCCCTGGGGCCGGAGGGGGTGTGGGGAGAACTCAGAGGTTGTTCTCCTTGTGCTGCAGGGCAGTCTGGTGTTCGTGGTGGGGAAGATGGACGGGCTGCTGATGGTGAGCGGGCGGAGGCACAACGCCGACGACATCGTGGCCACCGGCCTGGCCGTGGAGTCCATCAAGACAGTTTACAGAGGAAGGTCAGCACCAGAAACCCCCATGGAATACAGGGAAACAGGGTCTTCAGTGTTTTCTTGGATTTCCCTTTGGGCAGCTCAGTTAAAGTCAATGTATTTTTGACTCAGGTGGTGATTGGCCTGATCCTGCCCGACCAACACGGGTCTTTTTCCCCACTGCCCACCCTCTTCCCAGTATCCAGCCTGGATTCCCATCGAGTCTTTGTGCTTTAGGGGAAGGAGTCCCAGGTCAGCCCCATGGAGAATTTAGTTCTCTGTCTCTGCAGAGTTTTACTCCTTAGCTGCTGGCTGGTGCTCTGCAGCAAGGAAGGGTTTCATTAATGCCCAAAGACACTTGGTTTTTATTTGGCAGTTGTTGGTATCATTTTCTACATCCTCAGGCAGGGCTGGATCTTGTGTCTCCAGAGGGAGATTTTAAACCATCATGTGGGTGCCTTTAAGGCTTCTTGCCTTGGTGATTTGCCACAGGTTGGAGCAGGAATGTGACAGCAGGTTGGGAGGACAGGGGACTTTGCCATGTGGAGATGGAATTAACCCCTTAAACACTTCCCAGTCTTTCCTTTTCCACGTGAATTGGCTGACAGGTTTTTTTTCTCCCTGTCTTTGCCCCCCTGGTTATTTTCACAAGCTCTGCCTTGGGGCTCCCTGTTCCCAAGGAACAGAGCTGGAATTTGTGCCCCTTTCCCGTAGGATCGCCGTGTTCTCCGTGTCCGTGTTCTACGACGAGAGGATCGTGGTGGTGGCGGAGCAGAGGCCGGATGCCTCCGAGGAGGACAGCTTCCAGTGGATGAGTCGGGTGCTGCAGGTCAGGGGGGGCCATTTTTGGGGGGTGGGAAGAGCAGAGGAACGGCCCAGATGGAGGGAGAACAGGGGTGGAGGGAGAACAGGGATGGAG
>NW_016690545.1:55235-62117 GCF_001604755.1 Lepidothrix coronata | reverse complement strand
TGGCTGCCCCTGGATCCCTGGAAGTGTCCAAGGCCAGGTTGGAGCAACCTGGGCTGGTGGGAGGTGTCCCTGCCCATGGCAGGGGGGGAATGGAATGAATTTAAGGTCCTTTCCAACCTGGAGGAACAGTTCCCTCAGCACTGCTGAGCAGATCTGTGCTCAAGCTTTGGAGTTCTGCTTTTAGTCTGGATCCTGAGGAGCTCAGAGTTTGGCTTTAAAGCCGCCCTGGCCTCTGGAGCTGCATTTTCAGCAGGGAGACAGTGAGCAGAGGAAGGTTAAAGCAGCTGAATGAGTGTGGTCCTAAAAGCAGAATGAGTAGCAAATACTTCCTCTGAGAGCTGCATGTGTGTCCTTCCTGGGAACGACACTCAGGGTGTGAAGTGTGCAAGCTGGGGAGGGAAATGAGGGAAGTACCTGGTGCTGTGAATAATGGATCAGATGCCTGGATGCTGAGGTGGGCAGAAAGGAACAGAGTGTGGTGGTTCAGAGGAGGCAGATGGATACAATCCCGAGATCAGAATCCTGTGATTCATCAGGCAACTGTGGGTATTTTGGGATTTTTGGTCATGGAAGATTTAAAAATGGATTTGGTGCCCGTGGAATGGGCTCTAAAGGCAGGGATGTGCCAGCACTTGGGGCTCTCCCTGCAGGGCTGGCTGGTGGTACAGGGGTGAAACGGGATGTCAGTGACTGACTCGCTCCTCCAGCACCTCAGAAATCCAGGGGTTTGCCCTGCAGTGCCAGTGCAGTCAGCAACAGCAGCAGCAGGAGCTGCAGTGACCATCTCTCCTCTCTGCAGGCCATTGACAGCATTCACCAAGTGGGTGTGTACTGCCTTGCTCTCGTGCCAGCCAACACATTGCCAAAAACTCCGCTGGGAGGGATCCACATCTCACAAACCAAACAGCACTTTCTGGAGGGCTCTCTGCACCCCTGCAACATCCTCATGTGCCCACACACCTGTGTGACAAACTTGCCAAAGCCCAGGCAGAAACAGCCAGGTAACCTGAGCCCCTTTTGGGGCCCTTTTGGTGTCGGTGAGCTGAGGCTCAGCCCCAGGAAGGGGGTGACGTGTCCCACCCCGTGTCCCACTCCGTGTCCCATTCCCTGTGGGACCAGAGCCTGTCTCGTGCCCTGTGGCTGGGGCGTGTTTGAGGCCTCTCCTTTGCATGTGTTAGTCAGGAATTTTGATTCCTACCTTTGAACTCACTGGGAGCAGAGACCAGCAGTGCCTGCTGAACTCCCTCAGTGAGGTTTCATTCCCTCTCCTCCTGCATCCGTGCCCGGGAGCAGTGGGATCCTGCAGACACTCTTTGTACCTTCCCTCTGCTTTCCCAAAGTGCCCATTCCAGGATGTTCTCTCTCCTCAGGCGTGGGCCCTGCCTCTGTGATGGTGGGGAACCTGGTTGCTGGGAAGCGAATCGCTCAGGCCTCGGGGAGAGACCTGGGCCAGCTGGAAGACAACGATTTAGTTAAAAAGGTAAATCAGCGCTGAGCAGAGCTGGGGAAGGGGATTTCCCCTCCAGCTGGGTGCAGAGCAGCAGCTCTGGATGGTGTTGAATTCCTGCCTGTCTCTTCCAGCACCAGTTCCTGACAGAGGTGTTGCAGTGGAGAGCTCAAGCCACTCCTGACCACCCACTCTTCCTTTTGCTGAACGCCAAGGTACGGTCAGTGCTGAGCTCTTGGATTTCAAGGCCCACGTGTTATTCATTCAGTGCCAGTTTGAGACTGTCTCTAAAACCTTCTGCCCTCTGCAGTGCCTCTCTTTAGTCTCTGTATCAGCCATTGCCCATAGGTTTGTAACTCAAAACTTGACCCTTTGACCCTGTAGGTCCCTTCAGCGAACGACTCTCACGGTTCGAGGCTTCATTTTCAAACTGAGCCTGTTTGTAGGTCCCACTGGTTCCTGTATCAGTTAATGGTGTATCCCTGTTGAGTATATTCTGGCAAGGTTCTGGTGCAAGAAGACCTGAACTTGACTCCCTGGAAGGTAGAATTTTCTAGAGCAGATCTAACTCCATCTCTGTCCTTTGATACCGTAGTGGATAAGCGGCTCACTGAGCACCAGCAGCCTTTAGGTAGAGATAACTCGTAGCTGTAGCCTCCTGCTAGCCCAGCAAGCTTGGTTTGATCTCACAGCAGCCAGTTGGGGTTGTGCCAGCCCCCGTTTCGAGCATTTCTGTGTCCTTTCAAGGGAACCACTGTGTGCACGGCCACCTGCCTTCAGCTGCACAAGAAGGCCGAGAGGATCGCGTCAGTGCTCTGTGACAAAGGACATCTCAATGCAGGAGACAATGTGGTGCTTCTTTATCCTCCTGGTGAGTGGGTTTTGGGAATGGCTGGGTCCCACTGGGACCCAGTGCAGCCTGGGCTTTCTTTGGTTTCTCACTGGGATATGGAAATCCAGGACAGACACTGGCTGCTGGTGTGAGTTGGTCACCAGTGTGTATTTACAGCCCTGCCAGGCACTGCTCCATGTCCTGACTGCCTTTTGAGTCAGCTGACACTCGAGATGTCCTTTTCCTGTACAATGGAGATGATTTTTCTGTGCTTTACCTTCCCAATCCCCTATCCCAAACTTCCTGCCCTTGGTGTGCATCCGCGCCGTGGGAGCGTCCCCCTTACCCAGCAGGAAGGAACTCCTGGAGGAGCAGCAGTGCCCAGGGTGTCCCCAGGGTGTCCCTCCCCATGTCCCCTGCTCCAGCTGCCCTGTCCTTGCAGGCATTGAGCTCATCACAGCCTTCTATGGCTGCCTGTACGCCGGCTGTGTGCCCGTCACCGTGCGCCCGCCCCACGCCCAGAGCCTCACCGCCACCCTGCCCACCGTGAGGATGATCGTGGAGGTGAGCAAGGAGGGGCTGGGGCACTGGGGACACCCTGCCTGGGTGCCAGGCACCCACCCAGAGCTGCTCAGTCACTGCCCTCCACAGCTGGACGGGGGAGAGTCCCCCCCTGGGAGAAGGCTGGATGTGGCTGTGCCGCGTTCTCGCCTGCCCGGAAGGCTCTGGCAGGTCCTGGGCGGGTTGGGCTGCACTGGGGGTTTAGTGAAGGAAAAGCAGAGCAGGGTGTGCAAAAGGGCAGAGAAGGGAGTTCAAGTTTGCTGAGGGGAACTGGCTGCAGGTGATAAAACAGTCCCTGAACAAGCCTTGCAGTGGCAGTGCTGCCGGGCCAGGTTTTCGTCTCTTTTTTGCAGTGAGTGTTTTCTCTGCAGGTCAGCAAAGCCGCCTGTATCCTCACAACCCAGACCCTGATGAGGCTGCTCAAGTCCAGGGAGGCAGCTGGAGCTGTGGATGTGAAAACCTGGCCAACCATCATCGACACAGGTGGGGCAAAAAGGCTTCTGGGACTTGTGTGAAGGGGTGACCGGTGACTTCCAGAGGGACTGTCCCCCCGTTTGCCTCTGGAGAATTTGCTTGAATATTTACCAAAGCTGTCCAAGGTGGAATCTAATTGTGACCTTGTTCACTGGGAGCATTTGTTGAGCTGTGCATGGAAAATGGCTGTACAGACCAGCCTTGCTGCAGCCAACTTCCATCTCCTTAATTCAAGGGCAAGTTGGTCTTTTCTCCCTTTTCCTGAGAATAAATAAATTCCTACGTGGGAGCTTTGGCAACACTCCTGCCATGCACCAGTCTGTCTCTTTTGGAAAGAGAATTAATAGAAAGCTTTTTCCCTCCCTCTCTGGCTTTTTGAAAGTTGTGTTCTCCTTTCAAATAGCAGTTCAGGAACCAAAACTAACCTGTTTGTTCCTCTCTTGCACAGATGACTTGCCCAGGAAGAGACTGGCCCAGATCTACAAGCCACCCACGCCTGAAATGTTGGCATATCTAGATTTTAGTGTCTCCACAACGGGCATGCTCACAGGAGTAAAGGTATAGTAACGGGGTAGGAGATGTCTCTGGCTGATATTCTGAGCCAGCTTCCCTTGACCCCCACCAAAGCTGGTCCTTGTAGCTTAAATAAAGACCCTGGTTTCCTTCTAACAAGGCTGAGGATTTTAGTTCACTGAGTTAGTCCTGCAGTGGAGGAAAACAGGTCTCAAGGGTGGGATCAGGAATTCTGCTGCTGCCTCCCTCTGGAGAGCTGCCTGTTGGGAGAGCAGCAGAGCTCTGAGCTCCTGCTTTACCCCACCAGGACCAGAACAGGGGTGCAGCTGGCAAAAAAAGGAAGATAAGAAGCTAAAACTGAAAGCTTTAGACTGCCCTTAATGCTCAGGTGTGTTTGGAGTCAGGGATGCCTGGATCCCAGGAGAGCTGGGGTTGGAAGGGACCTCTGGAGATCCCCCAGTGCCCAGACAGGGTCACCTGGAGCAGGTGACACAGGAACACATCCAGAGGGGGCTTTGAATGTCTCCAGAGAGGGGGGAACTCCACAGCCTCCCTGGGCAGCTGTTCCAGGGCTCTGCCACCCTCATGGGAAGTTCTTCCTTGAGTTGAGGTGGAACTTCAACCCCTGCAGCTTTAACTGTTGGTGTCTCTGCTCCTGGTCACTGGGGCTCAAAGGCTCCTGCAGAAAGCACCTCTCCCCTGGGCTGATGTCCCCTTGTGTTGTTGATGTCCCCTGTGTCTCAGATGTCCCCTGTGTTGCTGATGTCCCCTTGTGTTGCTGATGTCCCCTTGTGTTGTTGATGTCCCCTTGTGTTGCTGATGTCCCCTTGTTACAACCCAGAAAAAAGGGGGGGAGTAACCCAGGTTCTTATCAATAATTCCCTTGGGGTGGATTAGAGTGAAACCACACCGAATAATCGGTGTCTGAAAACATATCTAGGTAGGGTTTATTTTAAAAGCATATAGGCAGGGTTCATTTTAACAGTTTTGTTTGAACAGGTGTGTCAGCATTTTGGGTGTTGTCATCTATGTCATCTGTCACAGGGATAACCCCTGGGGGGAAAATGCACAAGGGAGAGAAAGGAAAGACAGGATAAGGGGAAGGGAGAGTAAGGGAAAGAAAAGATGTCCCAGGCCATGCCAGGAGCCTCCAACATCTCCTGGGTCTGTGCTGAGTTCCCGTGAGGGGCCTGGCAAAAGGGTTTTTCCTGCCTTTCGAGATTGGCAGAGGGGGGGGACGGGCTTTGATGGGCCATCAGAGGTACAAGGGGCCATCAGAGGTACAATGCAAAGGTCCTGCAGAAGCCTGGAAAAGTCCCTTGGCAATCCTAGAATGCACAAATCATGAACTGTTTCAGTCTCTGACACCCCTGTGGTGCTGCTGTCCCCTGTGTTGCTGATGTCCCCTGTTGCCCCCTGTGTTGCTGATGTCCCCTGTTGCCCCCTGTGTTGCTGATGTCCCCTGATGTCCCCCTGTGTTGCAGATGTCCCCTGATGTCTCCTGTGTTGCAGATGTCCCCTGTTGCTGATGTCCCCTGTTGTCCCCTGTGTTGCTGATGTCCCCTGCTGTCCCCTGTGTTGCTGATGTCCCCTGTTGTCTCCTGTGTTGCTGATGTCCCCTGTTGTCTCCTGTGTTGCTGATGTCCCCTGATGTCCCCCTGTGTTGCTGATGTCCCCTGTTGTCCCCTGTGTTGCTGATGTCCCCTGTTGTCCCCTGTGTTGCTGTTGTCCCCTGTGTTGCTGATGTCCCCTGATGTCCCCTGTGTTGCTGATGTCCCCTGTTGTCTCCTGTGTTGCTGATGTCCCCTGTTGTCCCCTGTGTTGCTGATGTCCCCCGTTGTCCCCTGTGTTGCTGATGTCCCCTGATGTCCCCCTGTGTTGCAGATGTCCCCTATTGTCTCCTGTGTTGCTGATGTCCCCTGATGTCCCCCTGTGTTGCAGATGTCCCATGCTGCTGTCAGTGGCCTGTGCAGGGCCATCAAGCTGCAGTGTGAGCTCTACTCCTCCCGGCAGATTGCCATCTGCCTCGACCCCTACTGCGGGCTGGGATTCGTGCTCTGGTGCCTTTGCAGGTAGGACTTTTTTCTTTTTGTGGGGGGAAAGGGGCAGATTAACTCTGTCCCTCTGGAAATGGGTCCCTCTGGGTGTAATTCCAGACGTGTTGACATGACCACAGTGACTGGTTTACAGTGTGGGGGGGGATTTGTCTTTGAACTCACAGCACCACCTTCCCTTTTCCTGCAGATTATCCCATCTCGATTATGTTTGTTTGTGCCTCCAAATGCCCCTGGCTCCAGAATGTTTCTTTTCCCTTTCTTCCTTGATTACGTGTTGCAATAAGGGAGGTTTTTGTTCTGTGTGGGGCTGAGCCAGTTCTGTTCCCTCACTGACAGTGTTTGGGCACGTTTGTGTGTGTGCACAGACTGTTATTCTTGTACAGTAAGTTGCATTTTTCAAATGCTGCTGCTCCAGTTTGCCTCAGCTGCAGAGTCCCACAGCCTGCTTTTGGTGTAGCAGGAACATAACGTGCTAATACAGTAAATATTAATTTAAAGATAACTACGAGCTGCACAAAGATGTTTTCTTCCTTTATGTTCTTCCCAGCGTGTATTCTGGACACCAGTCAATTTTAATTCCTCCTATGGAGCTGGAATCCAACCTTTTTCTCTGGTTATCTACTGTCAGCCAGTATAAAATAAGGGACACTTTCTGTTCCTATTCAGTCATGGAACTGTGCACAAAGGGACTTGGAAACCAAGTTGAAATGTTAAAGGTAAGAAACGTTTCCTGAGTGATCTGTTGGATGAATTAATACAAGTTTTCCTGTTGCACAAGTCTCCGGGCCACGGGTGGCTCAGGAAGCAAATCACCAAAGCAGGTTTGCAGCCCCAGGAGAGGAAGGACTGGGATGGAGCAGGGATGAGTGGAGTGGACACTGGGATGGAGCAGGGATGTGTGGAGTGGACACTGGGATGGAGCAGGGATGTGTGGAGTGGACACTGGGATGGAGCAGGGATGTGTGGAGTGGACACTGGGATGGAGCAGGGATGTGTGG
>NW_016690545.1:49748-51453 GCF_001604755.1 Lepidothrix coronata | reverse complement strand
GGGGGCTTGGACTGTGTCCCCCCCTCCCCAAACCTCCCTCCCCCCAAGTGTTTCCCTGTTCACTGGAGGGTCTCCATTAGTGCAGCTGCAAAGGTGGGGGGGGTGTGAGTAGGAATTTTGCTGTGGGAAACCCCTGGAGAGGTTTCTGAGCTCAGGCAGGAGTTCCCCTGCCTGCTGGAGACAAACTGATGGGTTTTAAATGTTTTAACTCCTCAGGGAACGTCCGGGCCCGATCCCACCACGGTGTACGTGGACCTGAAGTCCTTGAGACATGACAGGTACAGTGAGTTCATTAAATCACTTTAACAACTCTATAAAATGCTGTGAGGGTGCTGAGCTCTCACACTGCTCTGGAGATTTCCACCCTTTTCATCCTGACAAGGTTTTCTTTCCCTTCAGAGTCCGTCTGGTGGAACGAGGAGCTCCACAGAGCCTGTTGCTTTCCGAGTCTGGGAAGGTAATTCCACGTCTTTATGCAGAGCCACAGCACAGGGCAGTTGGGAACCACACCTTTCTTACAGCCCTGAGAAGGATAATCCTGTGGCAAGGCTTGGGAAGGGCTTGGTTACGCTGTTCCTCTGGAAAATCAGTTGGATTTATAACGAAGTAATGATTAAGGAGCGTGTTTTGCTGAAACTCGTGGGAGAATTGGTTCTGTTTGCAGTCAATGAACCAAATCAGAGAGTGAATTAGGTTGGAAAAGACCTCTGAGATCATGGAGTCCACATCAGAAGTGGGGGCTGTGGGATCCCTGAAATCAGCCTGTATTTGGGATTTACTGTCTCTCCCTCATGGATTAACAAAAAGAGGTTTCCCCGTATTTTTGTAACTGAATTCTTCAAAATCGAGGTCCAGCAACACGTCCAGGCCCAGAATGCCCTCCCTGTGTGGCCCTTGAGCCATGGAATCCATCCACACCCTGAGCCTGCCTCACTGTACCTGTCCTGGCGTGTTTTATCCCTGCTCGTGGTGGCCGTGGGTGAAATCCTGCCCTGAATGAATGGGTTTTATTGTACCTGAAGGATAATCCAGCAGGAATTACACATTCCTTCTTGTGCTCCTTAGATTCTGCCTGGAGTCAAAGTGGTCATTGTCAACCCGGAGACAAAAGGGCCTCTGGGAGATTCCCACCTTGGGGAGGTAAGTGGAGATTCTGCTCCTTGGGGACCTTCCCCTGCTGCTCCTTGGGCTCTTCTCTGCTGGGTTCTGAAGCTGCTGGGGGACAGTTTGGAGCTGTGACACTCACAGGCCCTTGTAAGCTGAATTATTGCTGGAGCTCTCAGAATTTGGGCGTTATTTCACTGCCCGGTCAAAAGAAAACCCACTAGAAAGGAAAGCTTATTCCACTCTAAATCTTGCAAACTGGCTCCCAAATAATCTAATTTACATTTGGCTTTCCTTATCTTGATTACACACCAGTGTATTTGTCTGTGTTGGCAGATTATTATCAAATTTTGGACTCGACACGTTAAAAATCCGCAGTTTGTTTGCTCAGCGAGTCCTGAGAGTAGGTCTGCAAGGTGCATTATTGAGATAATAAAGGACAATAGAGGATATTTGGAGGTCTGACCTAAATGAATGGGGGTTTTTTTGGTCTGAAAAAATGGTGGATGAAGAGGGAACCTTCACCTCGGAGCTTCCTGGCTCAGGAACAGGGTGGCCAACAGGGCCAGGGAAGTGATTCTGCCCCTGGACTCAGCGCTGG
>NW_016690545.1:40304-49198 GCF_001604755.1 Lepidothrix coronata | reverse complement strand
CATCAGTGCCATGGGCTGGGAACCACGGCGGGGTTGGATCAAGGGTTGGACTGGATGATGTTGGAGGTCTCTTCCAACCCAGCTGATTCCACGATTCTCTGATTCCATGATTCCATGATTCTCTGATTCCATGATTCCATGATTCTCTGATTCTCACCCGCTCCACGTCAGCGCTCGTGGGGCCTGGGGGTGACTGTTCTGCCCTCCCTGCACAGATCTGGGTGAACAGCCCCCACACGGCCAGCGGTTACTACACCATCTACGACAACGAGACCCTCCAGGCCGACCACTTCAACACCCGCCTGAGCTTCGGGGACGCGGCGCAGACGCTCTGGGCCCGCACCGGTTACCTGGGCTTCGTGCGGCGCACCGAGCTCACGGCGGCCAGCGGAGGTGGGCAGGCACTCGGGGGGCTCTGGGTGACACATCTCCAGGACAGGGCCATCCACAGGGGCCTGGATGAGCTCAAGAAGTGGCCCCCGGGGAGCTCGGGGGGGTTTAGTAAGACGAGTGCTGGCGCCGCTGCCGGGTCGGGGCGACCGCCGGTGTTGGGGCAGGGCGGGGATGAGCTGATGGAGAAGGATGTGGGGAGAGGATGGACATGGCCCAGAGACCCCTCCTGTGCTGGGGGATTCTGCCCCTCTGCTTAGAGCCCCCTGCAGAGCTGCCTCCAGCAGGGGAACAGCACAGGGAGGGATGTGGAGCTGCTGGAGAGAGTCCAGAGGCACCAGGATGGTCAGAGGGATGGAGCAGCTCTGCCAGGGGGAAAGGCTGGAGAGCTGGGATTGTTCGGCCTGGAGAGGGGAAGGCTTTGGGGTGACCTCATTGTGGCCTCCCAGGACCTGAAGGGAACCTGCAGGAAAGGTGCAGAGAGACTATTTCCAAAGGAGTGCCAGGAGAGGGGGGAATGGCTTCAAACCACCAGCAGATTTTAGATGGGATTTTGGGAAGAAATTCCTCTCTCTGAGGGTGGTGAGGCCCTGGAATGCATTTCCCAGAGGATGCTCCATCCCTGGAAGTGTCCCAGGCCAGGTTGGAGCAACCTGGTCTAGTGGAAGGTGTCCCTGCCCATGGCAGGGGGGTGGAACTGGATGATCTTTAAGGTCCCTTCCCACCCAAACCATTCCATGATTCTTTGGCCTGTAGCAGACACTCTGTTGTACCTGAATTCCAGCCCTTACAGCTGTTTTCCCTCTGTCCCCAGAGCGCCACGACGCCCTGTACGTGGTGGGAGCCCTGGATGAGACTCTGGAGCTGCGGGGGCTGCGCTACCACCCCATCGACATCGAGACCTCGGTGTCCCGGACCCACAGGAGCATTGCTGAATGGTAACACAGCCCCCCACAGGAGGCCTGGGCTCCTCCTGGCCCAGCTGAAAGGCAGCAGTGTAGGCAGAGGTGCAGGGTTTAATCGGGAAAAAACCCAGGGAAATTCGGATTTTTTTTCTGTTGGGCAATTCAGATGAATGTGTGTTGTCCTCGGCCAGTCACGCTCCTGATTTCCACACAGAACAGACTTGGTGTTTTCTCACAGGCCTCAGCATTGAATAGAGGTGATGATTTGCTGCTTTGGGGTGTAAAGAGCCGCTTCTCAGTCGGTGGCAGCAGCGTTGTTGTGTCACACGGGTGGTGCTGAGGTGGCCCTGAACTGGTCTTTGACACGTCAGGGCCGGGTCACCCCGGGGTTGGGTTGGAAATGCAGCCCAGAGCAGGTGGGAGACTCCACCTGAGGACAATCAGCTGGAAGCTTTGGGTCTCTGTGACAATAACCGGGCGTTCTGTTGACTTTCCCTTGCCCTTCCAGTGCCGTGTTCACCTGGACCAACCTGCTGGTGGTGGTGGTGGAGCTGTGTGGCTGCGAGCAGGAGGCTCTGGATTTAGTCCCTCTGGTGACCAACGTGGTCCTGGAAGAGCATTACCTGATCGTGGGCGTGGTGGTGGTGGTGGATCCCGGGGTCATTCCCATCAATTCCCGAGGCGAGAAGCAGCGGATGCACCTCCGGGACAGTTTCCTGGCGGATCAGCTGGACCCCATTTACGTGGCCTACAACATGTGATGGGAGGAGCTGCAGGAGCCCAGAAGGACCAGGGTGGTGATGGAAGTGAAGCTGGTGAAATTACTAATACTTGACCTACAGTTTGAGGTTGCTGCCACATTCCTTCCCTCCCGGCCCCGGGGAGCGGAGGGAATTTGGGAGGCAACTGGCAAACCTTTGTAACAGTTTACTGAACACATGAGCTTTAGAGAAATGCAAAGTGGAAAAGTGTGTGAGCTACAAAACCCCCAAGGCCTTTACAGTAGTGTTACTTTTTCATCCGTTGTACATATTTGTATTTTTATCTAATCCCGGGGTAGGATTCTATAAGGGGAGGGTTTATTTAGTTAAGATAATAAACTATTAAGAAAAAGGGTCATCAGAGTTCTGCAGTTCCCTACTCCATGACCTCCTTTGCATCTGGAGCTGTTCATCCCCTGGGATCACCCAACTTATTGACAATTGTGCCATGACCAAATCAATAACTTAACGGAATCGAAGAGTTACTTATTCATATAGAGATTTCTGGAATTTAAAAAAGAATTTTGCCTATATTTTAAATATGTAAATATTATTATACATAATTCACTTAGCTAGAAAATTAACTTGGCTAATGAGGACAGCTGAAGGTTGATGTTTTTAAGGGCAGGTGACTTTTGTGGTCCTCAGCATCCTGGCATTGGCTTAGACACAATGTGAGATGCTCCCACCTTCCACAGGTTTCTGATTTCATTTGTCTCTTCATTCTGGCCAGAAGTGTGTCAGAGCATGTAGAACCTTTGATATTAAGGCACATCTTTCCCCAAGAGATGAATTTAAAAGGTGGAACTGGGGAGAAATGGCAATGCAAGCCCCGAATCCTGAACTGGAATGATGCAGCCTCTGCCTCATCCTCTGGCTCCAGGTGTGGGAAGGGAAAACATTCCTTAGGTGGACACACAGGTAACTCCCCTGCTTGTGCCATCCATGACTCCTTCCATCCCCAGGAAATACTGTAAATAGGCTTCAATAAAACTGGGAGCAAACAGCCCATCTTCCCTCAGAGCATTCCCTGGAAAGAACAGGAGGATCCTGGGTTTGAGCGGGATGCAATTTTTATTTTACAGGAGACAGAGCAATTGTGGCAAACACAGCGTTCAGTAACGTTGTGCAGACTGCTCTCCCAGCCTTCCACCTCCTGGGTCAGCTCCAAAGGCAGGGAATGGGAGGAAAGAGAAGCCTTAGAGAGCAGCAGGTCCAAGCTTTTCCTGCTGGGAAGCCCTTCCACGGAGCCGGTGGTTGAGCTTTGACTCCAAAATGACCTTTTCTGTTTCAACACCTCATCTTTCAATAGCAATTACATTCCTCTGGGTGCTAAAATATGATTTTGGAAGCCTTGGGGGCTGCTGCCAGATCCTGCAACAGGGTTTTTTTTTTGAGTCCCATGTGGTATATACAGTGTAAATATAAAACTTTTCAGATGTTCCAGATACCTCACGCGAAGTTTTTAGGCCGTTTTTAAAAAGGTTCGTGGTGTGGACTCGGAAGATCCTGTGGCAGTTCCTGGAGCAGGGCCCGGTGGATCCGTGGGCAAAGCCCAGCCATGTCCTGGAAAAAAAAAAAAAAAAAAGCCCCTGCTGCATCCTGGTAGTTCCTCACCGAAAAACAGGAGCTTTAAAGAAAAAAAAAAAAAAACTCAGAGAAGAAGTTTGAAAGTATATTTTTGAAAAAAAAAATAAAAATAAAAATAATAAATATTTGGTGGGGAAATAGCTTTAGGAACTGGAAGTTTTCTGGCAGGTCTGGGCCGAAGGTTCTTTGCAAACACTTCGGTTCACAGGGGGCACGTTTTGGAACCTTTTCTGTGTTTTCCACAGTGTCAGCAGAATAGGCACCAAATCTTTAGTGTGTTTAGTTTTAACAAATTGACCACAACGTGGGGACAGCGACAGGGGAAACTGTGACTAACACAGTTGGTCCTGCAGCTTGTTTTGGGTGTAAAGTGCACAAAGGTTGTTCTCCCTTTACAGCCAGAAAATTCCTGTTATTCCATGTTCTGTGTCACCATTTTTGTGTTTCTTGCACAGCCCAGGCCTGGCCGAGCAGCTTCACTCCAATGTGACCTTTCCAGGGAAAATTCTGGTGGTCTTGGACCTTTTTCTTTACTCAAAAGCTTTAGTTAAAATTGTTTCAGCAAATGCTTTTTGTCCCCTGGAGTGGATTTTAAGTCCAAGTCCGGGATTGTCATTTATTTTTCCTCGTGATCCTTCACAAAAGAAACAATGTGTGTGTGAATTCCAGCAGAGATTCCCAAGTGTGGTAGGTGGCCTTCCCAAAATGGCATTTTTGAATGAGACTGGATCCATTTGATCTCGTTTCCCCTTTATTTCTTCGTTTGGATGGGCACCGATGGCTTTTTATGCCTCGGGGGCTCTTCTCTTGCGATTCCCCGGGTGCTCCAAGTCTTCCTTCCAGCACGTTCCATTTCTCTGGGCTGGAGAACCGCAGGATGCAGGGAACATTCCAGGGACATGGAGCAGCTGCTCAGTTTGGCTTCCCTGGGTGCTTTGGCCCTGTTTTGGCACAGTGGGAAGCAACGTGCTGGAGAGGAGGAAGGATGGAGCCGGGACTCCGGAATCCCCAAATTCTTCCTCCGGCTCCACGAGCTTTCCACGGGTCATTCCACTCCTTCCATTCCTTCCTCTGGGATTTTTCCATATGGGAACAAACCAAGATCCTTCACTCCAGACATTGGCAGGGGCAGGGCTGGGTGCTTTTCCCCAAAAAACAGCCTCTCCCCCCTGGTTTGACCTCCCAGCTCCTGGAGTTGCACAGGGCACATTTTTCCTTCCTCTTGTCCATCAGATTCCAAGCTTAGCAACTGCAGTGAAACTGAAAAACTGGGAATTCTTCCCACTGGACTAAACTAGTTTGTATGTCTCACTGTTTCTGGATCTTCCCTGAGCAAACTGTGTGGGAACAGGTCGGTTTTATCCTCTTCTGTTGGAATTTGCACTTCATTTCTGGTTTAAATCAACGGAATTCAGCTGTTTCCTACTAACTGCTCTAAAATAAGGTTGTAAAAACCAGATCAATTTTAGCCCTAGGTGCATTTGTTTTCCTTTAATTTCTGTCAACCTCTTTCCCATTGTCCAATCCAGACTCCGGCGTTTCTGTAATTATGTATAAAGGTTTTATTTATTTAAAATTAGCTTAGTTACATTTTTAAATTTAACACCTGGCTGGACAGTGTCCCATTAACGCATTGATTGTGTTTCCTTTGTCTTGTGTTAATAAATATTGATGCCTGGTTGCTCGTTTAGTCCTTGAAGATGCTGTTTCTGTGAAAGAATTTTTGTTTGTTTGTTTTTTAAGGAGTGAAATGTGAGTTAATGTTGATCCTGGGGAGAGGGAGAACTTGTTTTATGTTTTGTTCATTGTATTGAGAGGGGTCTGAGCCATGAGGGAGTGAAGGCCTGGATGGGTGTCCTGGACCTGCAGCTCTGTGAATCCGATTTTTTGGGGGTCAGAGCTGGGGAAGGGGCTGGAGCACAGGGAGAAGGGGCTGGAGAACTCCTGAGGGAGCTGGGGGGGCTCAGCCTGGAGAAAAGGAGGCTCAGGGGGGACCTCCTCGCTCCCCACAGCTCCCTGGTGGGGTTGGAGCCGGGTGGGATCGGGCTCTGCTCCCAGGGAATGAGGGATGGGACGAGAGGGAACGGCCTCAAGCTGTGCCAGGGGAGGGTCAGGCTGGAGTTTAGGGGAAATTTCTTCATGGAAGGGGTTGTCGGGCCTTGGCAGGGGAAGGGGAAGGTTGTCGGGCCTTGGCAGGGGCTGCCCGGGGAGGTTTGGAGTCCCCAGCCCTGGAGCCCGGGCGGGCGCAGCCGCCGCCGCTCGCGGCGTAAAACCCGCCCGCGCCGCCCCTTAGCCCGCGCATTGGGCGCGCTATCCCCCGCGGCGAGGGCTGGGAACACCGGGAACACCGGGAATATCGGGAATAACGGGAATATCGTGATTTCCCCGGCGGCGAGCGCGCTCCCGCCCCCCCCTGCGCCATCCCGGCCGCGGGGGGGCGCTGTTGCCGCGGCGCGCCGCTCCGCCGCGCGCTCTCTATGGTCGGGCCGGGCGGGGCCGGCGCTCAGGCGGCCGCTCTAGCCCGGCGCGCGCGCGCTCCGCGCCGCTGGCGCTCTATGGCGGGGGCCCCTGGGCGCGCTCTCTATGGTCGCGGCCCGCCCCCCCCGCCGGCGCCGCTTCGCTGAGGCGGGACCGGGCCGGGGCCGGGACCGGGATCCGGCGGCTCCGGCGCCCCCCACGCGCGGCCCCGCGGGGCTCTGAGGTAAGCGCGGGCTTGCGGAGGCCGCCCCGTCCCCCTTTGGGCCCGCCCGCCCCTTCACCCACCCCCGCCCCGCGAGGGCCCTGAGGGGACGGGCAACAGGCCGCGGCCTCGGCCCGGCGGATCCCGCGGGGAGCTCCGGCCGCTGCCGGGCCTCAGGCGCTGCCCCGCGGCCTGGCGCTGCTGCCGGGGCCGGGCCAGCTGCGCCCGGGGCTGTGTGGGGGAGAAAGGGGGTCTGGGGGTGACGGGGGGTCCCCCCGCTCCCCCCTCCCCGGGTCCCGTTCCCCCCATTCCCGCTCCCCCTCCCTGTTCCCGCTCCCCCGCCGCGTCTTGGGAGGGGGGAAAGGGGGCTCTGACCCCCTCTGGGACCCCCCGGTCCCGCTTTGCCCCGGGGGTGGGGGTTTAAAAGGGGGTCCCCCGGTGCCCCCCGGCCCCGGGCAGCTTGTGACAAACCGCTCGTTGTGACAAACGGGAGCTTTATCGCTCATTAACCCGCCGTTTAATTAATGGCCGCCGGTACCTGTTTTCCCAGGATTTTGCCCCAAACCGCGCTGGGGAGCCCCGGCTCCAGCGCTCGGGGAGGATGTCAGTGCTCTCGGGGGGATTTTCCTCTCCCAACCCGTCGGGTCCCCGATGCCGATGGAATATTGAGGTTTTTGGGCTGCAGGTTTTGTGTCTGAAGCTCCTGTCGGGGATGTCCCTGTACGGGCTGGGGGGGAGTGGAAGAAAACACACGTGCGGAGCGCTCCTGGAGTTTTAAGGAATATCTCTGCGTGTTTGTGCAATGGGCTCCGGGGCTTTGACCGGGCGCGTTGACTCGGGGCTCCTCACAGCTGGTGGGATGTGCTGCCCTTCCCTCTGTCTTTCGCTGATTTCGGGGGAAAAAAACCCGGAGTTCTGACAGTTTTCTGGGTGAACGGAATTTCCCCAAGCCTCTTAATTGCAAAATTAGGTAAAAAAATCTTTTCACTGCCGAAAGCAGCTGATTTTGAGGCACTGAAGAACTCCAAATTTCCCCAGATTGCTTCAGTATCATTTAAAAAAAAACCAACCTTCTAAATCCCTTTGAGCAATTTGCAAATGTCAGAATTTGTCCCCTTTCACTGAGTATTTGAGAACAAATGCCTTGTCCAATATTCTTTGACTTCTGGCTTTATAAAGCCTTTAAAAATATGATTAATTGGCTCTTACAATATTTCAGGGGTGAAACATCGTTTAGGGCCTTTCCTCTGCTCGATTTAAAAGGGCAAAACAAGCACTTGGTTTCTTCCTCTGGTGCTCTTTGTAGCATTTCAGGGAATTTAGAGAATTAGTGAAAGTTTTGGGAATGAGGCCTTTTGGGTGTTTCTGGGGGGTTTGGCTGGTGGGTCACACTGAGGCCTGTGGGATTTTGGGTGAGAAATGGAACGTGCCCACGATGAACTGTGACATTCCTGCTTCTCTTTGAAATCCTTGGCTGGAGGGAGATGATGCCCAGAATTCTGGGAGTCCTTGAAGTCCTTTCGTGAGCTGCTGTTGGAGGATCCTCTCAGTTAAATGACTTTTGAGGTGTAGCTGCCTGGAGACTTCGGTTTTACCCTGAAAAGCATCACCTGTACCTGTCTGACTGTAAAAAAGTGGGGTTTGTCCACATTGGGGCAATAATTGGATAATAAACCCTCCTGCCAGGGCTCTGTGACAGGTAAAACTCTTCCTTCACCCCAACATGAGCAGCTCTTTCAGCTCAGTAAATCCAAATTCAGCTCTTGCAGGAGTTTTTACCTGGGACTGTGCTCAGGGATTTCCCTTTTTGGGGCTTCTTGTCAGAGCCTGAGACCTGCAGGTTGAGGTTTTTCCCTGGAGCTTCCCTCTGCGAGCTGCTGGATGCCAGTTGCTGTCTCAGGTGCTCACAGGAGGCCGTTCCAATAGGAAATTCCCGGTTTTCCAGCTAAATAGGTTGTTTCAGCAAGGTAAAGGCACTGAGAGACTGTCACATCCCCGAGGGTGTGAGGTGCAGGGGGAATTCCCACCTTGTTGCAACCCTTGCTGAGTCTTCTCCTGAAAACATTGTTGTGCTCAAATAGATTGATGCTGGATGAATAATTAAATATTGCAGAGCAAGCAGAGATGGAGTCAGCTCAAAAAACCGCATTTTTGATGGGAAGTACTTTATCTTTTATTCCTGTAAAGCAGAACTTCACACCCAGGAGAGAGAGCTCAGCAAACCCTCTGTGCTCCCTCCCCGGGGTGCTGCTTTTGGCTGCTTTTATCGGTTTCACTGTTTCTTGCAGGCTTGGTTTGAGCCTTTCGTGGGACAGCGAGGCAGAGAAAGCAGTGGCAGAGGGAGGGGAGGGCAGGCTGTGGTTTGGCACTACAGAAATGAACGGGGGCTTTTTGGGGCACTGGAAATTTATTGTCATCTTTGCTGCTGCTGGATTTCGGTTTGAGGGGCCCCCGGTGGGTGCAAAGGTAGATTTTTTTTTTTTTTTCTCCCTTCTAAAAGCTAAAGCTGCATTAGAGGACAGACAAAGTTGTGTCCCCTGCACATGTTTGTCATTAATTCTGCTCCTC
>NW_016690545.1:34241-37511 GCF_001604755.1 Lepidothrix coronata | reverse complement strand
CTGTTGTAGATGTCTCTGTGAGGTTCTGCTCTGGTTTCACTGCTGGTTTTGGGTCTGTTGTAGATGTCTCTGTGAGGTTCTGCTCTGGTTTTGGGTCTGTTGTAGATGTCTCTGTGAGGTTCTGCTCTGGTTTCACTGCTGGTTTTGGGTCTGTTGTAGATGTCTCTGTGAGGTTCTGCTCTGGTTTCACTGCTGGTTTTGGGTCTGTTGTAGATGTCTCTCCGAGGTTCTGCTCCCCTGACGGTCGTTCAGCTTCCAGGAGAGCAAGTCCAGGTGCAGGGAGTGATCCAGACAGCCCAGTCCTCCTCGGTGATCCACTCCCCTCAGGTGCAGACCGTGCAGGTAACTCCAGCAGGGCTCTCCAACCCCAAACCTCGGCACTTCTGTGGGTGGGAAGATGTGCAAAGGCTTGTCTGACCCTCAGTGCAGCCTTCGTGCCCCGTGAGAGGCAGAGAGGGATCCAGGGACAATCCTGTGGGACACAACATCCTCCTTTGGTGCTGGACTCACCTTTGGAGTTCAAAATAAACGTTTAACCTTTGTTAACAAAGGCCTCCCTTTGTTAACAGACCCAGCCCACGGCTCTGGGGCTGTGCCTTGGCAGTCAGGGAACTGGGGTTTGGTCCCCAAAGCAGGGGAATAACAGAATAATTAAAAATTGGATTCGAATGAGTCTTTGGGAAAGGTGGGCCTGAGTGAAGGGCTGAGCTGCTGCTCGCTCACCTCGTGCGCTCCGTGACTCCCTTTCAGAGGTGCCCAAGTCTCTGCTTGTGCCTCTTACTCACTTGCCACGTGATTCCTGTGAGTCACTTCCGAGAGAGGTGCCCGGGGAGTTCCAGGGAGGCTGTTCCTGCTCCAGTCAGTCCCTGCTGCAGAGCCCTCAGGGCACTGGAGTTGCACTGGGAAGCTGCTGCCCTGGCAGCGGGGCGAGGGAGGAGCTGCCCTAAAACCCAGGAATTTGTCCCTGATCCTTGTCCCACACTCCTCATAGCACACTGAACTGATAAACCATGGGAAGCAAAGCTGGCAGGGATTGTCAGCTGCCACTGCTGGGAATCAGAGCAGGGAGAGGAGAACACGTGTGGCTCCTGAAAGCAGTCGAGCCTCTGCCTCAATCAGTTGTTGGTGCTCCTGTCTCCCTTAATCCCATTCCTTTTCCTTCCCCCAGGGTCCCACTGACTGGATTCTTTCCTCTTTTTTTCCCCCCCCATGTTATTTATGAACATTGTGGCCTTGTTGGGGGGGAAAAAAAGTACAACATGAGCAGGTTTTTTTTCCCTGCTGATCGTGGGCTGCTCTGTCTGTCTCTGCAGCTCAGTGGGAAAGGCTTTTCCCAGAGCTCTGTGCATTCCTCTGGACTCTGCTGCTGGCACACACATAAGAACAGATAAATATTTTCTTCACTAATAAGGAGCATCAGAGACAAAATAACACTTCAAGCACACAGTAGAATAAAGAAAGTTGCAGATAGTACTTTGCACATTTGCTCCCTGATACGCCGCTGCCTCAAACGTTATTTTCCTTGGACTCGTGTTCTCACCACCAAACTCCACTGCTCCTCTGCCTGCATAAACATCTGTGTTTGTGCATCACTGGTGTTCCTGTTCCCTCTCCCACCAGGTCTCTTCCTTGTCTGAGAGTGAGGATTCCCAGGACTCCTCAGACAGCATTGGCTCCTCGCAGAAGGCTCGAGGCATCTTGGCTCGTCGCCCCTCGTACCGGTACTGATGAGCTGGGACACACCTGGGGGTTGTGTTTGAAACCAAGAGAGGGGCTCCTTTCAATGCTTTCACATGCTCTGTCCACCTCCAAGTTGTTTCCTTTGCCTTGGAACGTGCAGAGGGTCTGTTCATGCACCGAACACCCTGAGCTGACAGAGGAAACTTTGACTCCGCCGACTGGAGCTGGGCCTCAGCACGATGTTGTGCAGGGGAAAATGTGCATCAGCTGGGATCTTACTCACTTGTATCATTTTGCTGAAAGTGGGGAGTGTAGCCAAATGTCAAACTCTTTTTTTTTTTTTTTCCACAGAAAAATTTTGAAAGATCTTTCCTCTGAAGACACACGGGATAGAAAAGGAGATGAGGAAAGTCCCGGGGTCTCCACTGTCACCTCCATGTCCGTTCCCACACCCATCTACCAGACAAGCACTGGACAGTACAGTATGTTACCCAAAATACCTACACAGTTTTTATTCAAATGGCCTCAAAATACAGGTTTTGTTATATATTTGATTAAGATGAAACTCGAAAGTTGGTTATTATCTAGCAGTCAGTGGAGTTAGTACATAGAAATAACTGGTATCTAAGACTTCAGATAAACTCAGTCCTTTGTAATCTTAATTTTTGCACATTAAGACAATTAAGGCTGTTGATGTGAAGCACAGAGCAGTGTTCTGTGCTGGATTTAACCCAAAATGTCAGCTCAGTGAAGACACCAATACATATATATATATATATATATATATATCATAGGCCACACCAAAAGGTTCCTGTGGTATCAGGGAGGCAGCAAAACAATAGGATTTGTCCCTTTGGTGTCATCACCTGGTATTCACTGTGCTCCACACCTGCTCCAGCACGTGGAGCTCCTCCTCTCCATCCTCTGAGCAGAGGGTTTGTGCTTCAGAGGTCGTTTCCCTTCACTGGGGGCTCCAGGAGACCTGGAGAGGGACTTTTGGCAAGGAGCGGTGGGACAAGGGCTCCTGGCTTCCACCTGGAAGAGGGCAAGGTTAGATGGGATATTGGGAAGCAGTTCCTCCCTGTGAGGGTGCTGAGGCAGTGGAATGCTCTTCCTGGAGGTGCCCAAGGCCAGGTTGGATGGGGCTTGGAGCAACCTGGTCTAGCAGAAGGTTTCCCTGGGAGTGGAACGAGACGATCCTTGAGGTCCTTCCCACCCCGCCCATTCCACGATTCCTTGATTTACCTGTGTTTTACACTGCCCAGCTCCCAACCCTGCTGTCCTGTCCCTTCCCCGCAGTCGCCATCGCGGCCAACGGGCTGCAGCTGGCGGGGCCGGGCTCGGACGGGGTGCAGGGGCTGCAGACCCTGACCATGGCCAACGCCGGCGGCTCCCAGCCCGGCCCCACCATCCTGCAGTACGCCCAGACCTCGGACGGGCAGCAGATCCTGGTGCCCAGCAACCAGGTGGTGGTGCAGAGTGAGTACCCCTGGGGTCACCCCCCTTGGTGTCCTGTTGTCCCCTCCTAACCCTGCCCTGTTTGGTGTCCCATTGTCCCCTCCTAACCCTGCCCTGTTTGGTGTCCCATTG
>NW_016690545.1:22152-32308 GCF_001604755.1 Lepidothrix coronata | reverse complement strand
TCTGGGTTGGTTTTGTTCCTCCCTGCAGTTGAGCTCTCTCAGAACTGTAACATCCCTGGGACAGACACAACCCTGAGATGAACAGTCCTGCCTGTGTGTTGCAGGGAAGCCGCCCGGGAATGCCGGAGGAAGAAGAAGGAGTATGTGAAATGTCTGGAAAATCGAGTGGCAGTCCTGGAAAACCAGAACAAAACTCTAATTGAAGAACTAAAAACTTTGAAAGATCTTTACTGTCATAAAAGTGTGTAAGAAAAGAAGGTAAAAACCTTTGGGGACTGGTGAAATTTCAGAGGAGAATTTTTTTTTTTTTATACTGAATTTTTTAAACTAGATGAAAGGTCAAAAATGAAACTTTTCTACCTAGATTTCACAGCTCAAAGACTCTATAGATTTTATTTACAACGTGTTGGTGACAAAGTACAAAAAGGAAACAAGAAAACCTCACCAAAATTCCTGCTGGCACAACTGGAAACTGATAAGAGTCAAGATTGCAGCTGCAGTGGGAGGACAGTCACGTGTGACGAGGCAGGTGATGAGAGTTTCTTTGAGAATTCCTACCAATACCTCTAATAATGGAGGCAAAATTTGGTTCCAGTGAAAACGTGGATGAAATGGAATCCTTGCCATAGCTGACATTATTAGTAACATTTATAACCAGTGTATGTTTTGATTTCTTACTCCTTTTCAATCCTTTTTCCTTCAGTTACTTGTCTGTAAATATTTTTATTTTAACCTGTAAGTTGGCATTTACAGGTGCAGGTGATACTTTGCTCGAGGTATAAATTATGTTTTTCCTCTTTCTCAGATGGCAGTTTAAAAAAGCTGGGATGATTTTTAATCCATGTTTGCTGTGTTTATCAGATTTGGGAAAAGGATCTGCAGAAGGCAGCGGGAGGCCTGGTCCTGGAAATGTCTGAGGCACAGGAAACTGTGCTGATTTTCCCCAGACAATTCAACACATCCCTGGTTTTAAAGCACAGTGTGGTGGGACAGGGACTGATGACAAAAGGTCCTGAAGAATTTCCGAAATTCAAACTTCTGGAAGTTGAATTTCACAGGAGGTTTGTTCTTAGTCCTGGGCAATGAGAAACATCAGTCGTTGAAAATTAAATTGTGTTACAGTGAAACACTCAGTGGCTGGGGATTCTCCTGGGCTTTGGAACATGAAACCAAATAGAAGAGAAAGGATGAAGTAACAAAAAAAGGAAGATCTATACCAAAGGGTTACGAGGTTCTAGTTTCTGGGTTATTGCTGGAAGTAGTGCAAAATTACCATTTCCAGCCTAATTTTGTAAGGTAGGAACTATTTTGCAAAGTGAGGGTGTCTTTGTAAGCAAATATTCTATTGCAAACAGGGAGATGGTTGGTATATTTTGTAGCTGAATTGTGATCTTTACAAAACCTGAAATTGAGTTTCTATACGTATTTTGACAGTTTATATATTTCATTTTAGTAACCAAATGAAATATTTTGTGAACCAGATTTTCAAGGATATATTTTTATGGATAGTACAAAGTCAAATGAGATTCCTCTTTGGTGTAGGAGATATTTGAATTAATTTTGTATGTCTGTGGGCAACTTGGGAAAAAAAAAATGGATCCTAAAGAGTATTGGGGGGGAAAAAAAAAAGAATAAATAATAAAGAAATCAGGGCTTTTTACTCCCCACAGTTGACAGTATCTGCACATTAGATCTGATTGTGTCAGAGGGTTCAGTTTGTACACTTTTGTTTCAGGTGAAAATTAAGTGTTTGATGTGATCAGGACTCTTTTGGGTGGGGAATCTCCATTCTTGGAGATCCCCGGAGCCGTCTGGGGAGGACGTGGACCTGGGCAGGATGTGACCCTGGACAGGTTGTGGGCCTGGGCAGGTTCTGACCCTGGGCAGGTTGTGACCCTGGGCAGGATGTGACCCTGGACAGGACGTGACCCTGGGCAGGTTGTGACCCTGGGCAGGTTGTGACCCTGGGCAGGTTGTGACCCTGGGCAGGATGTGACCCTGGACAGGACGTGACCCTGGGCAGGTTGTGACCCTGGGCAGGTTGTGACCCTGGGCAGGTTGTGACCCTGGGCAGGATGTGACCCTGGACAGGATGTGACCCTGGACAGGATGTGACCCTGGACAGGACGTGACCCTGGGCAGGTTGTGACCCCGGGCAGGTTCTGACCCTGGACAGGTGCTGTAGATGCCCCCCCTTAGCAGGGGGTGGGACAGGAGGACCTCCAGAGTCCCGTCCCCCCATCCCATTCCAGGAGGGCTCTGGGAACGATCCCACCGTGTCTGCAGCTCTTTTGCATGAGTAACAACCCCCCATTTCCAGAGCTGGGATCGAATACCAGTCCTGCTTCCAGTTCTGCCAGTGGGAATTGCACTGTGGGCTGTGCTGTCCCAAGGTGTTGGAGCTCCCTGTGTGTCGTGCTCGCTCGGATCCGGGTGGAATTCCAAGCTCTGCTCCCTCCCTGGATGTGTGATGCTTATCCCATGGTCAGTCAGGATTTTTGATTTTTACTCCTTTGGGAATTAATGGACTTGTAGCAAGCAGAGCTCTCTGCCATGAGGAATCTGCATTCCACGATCTCCTGGTTAGTGGGTCATAAAAGGGTGGTTTTTCCTGCAGTTTTTAAATCTCTGATTGTTCTGGACACGAGTCCCGAGGCGTTTCCTTTAGGCCAGCCTGGAGTTGACTCCTGGTTGCCACCCTGCCAGAAAAGAGCTTTTTGGCACATCAGAAACGAGGTCGGGAAAGTCCTGCCCTGAGGGAGCTGCTCCTGGAGAGGTGTCAGTGCCTCCTGTTTCTTTGGTGGAATCTCAGGACAAACGAACAGCCTGGAGTGTGAACCTCAGAGATCTGGACCTTTCCCCTCAGGTGTTGTGTGTGTGTTACCTGGAACGTGTGAGAGAGGCTTTGACCTGCAGTTCTGAACTGCTTTGGGAACTCTGTGGTAGCTGATCCTCACTGGGTATTCTCCTTTTCCTTTTGTAATATGGAATAATAATAAACAAAACCTATCCAATGTTGAGGCTGTAGAACCGTGGTGGCCAGTTCTTTCTGTGTCCAACACCTGCCCTGCTGCCAGACACACCAGGAGTCAAGTTTTATCCTCTTTTAAAACAGTGTGTTGGAAAGAGCAGCTGCTTTTTCATCGTGGGAATATTAAACAGTAACACGAGTTTCGCTCTTTAATCACTGACCACGAAGTTCTTAATTTGGATTTACTTTAAAATCTCGATTGTAAAGAGTAAAATCTCACTCCTGAGGGTAAGAGGTGCAGCACCCAGTGCTGCTCTGCTGGTTGGTTCCAAACAGTCCGTGCTTTCCATGATTTGTAAATATTTGTTGAAACAATTAATGGTTGCAAATTTTGACCTTGGTAAATAAAGTCGCCAAAATATTATAATTCTGATGGTCCCTATTTATTTTGGACTAGCACAGAACTGCAGTGGTGCTGTCCAGGTGGAAATACCTCTGTGGGATCGGGTCATAAGGTGGCCAGGAATAATTAATTGTCAATTTTAGCGGATGAAAGAGCACCTGTCATGCTAAAAATCGTGAGTGCAGAACAACTTTTACCTTTCTGCAGGGGTTTTTTTTACCTTCTTAGATTTCAATAAGCTGAGCCACAGCTGAGGTTTGGTTAATTAAATGGTTTATTAAAACCTCTGTGTGCTCTGCTGGCTTTTACCCGGCAGAGGGAGCATCTGCCATCCACAAACCCTGGTGGCATCACCGAGTGTATTTAACCTCCTGGTGGCTGGAAAGGCGCAGAAATAGGGTGGGAGGAAAGTGTTGCCAGTTGATAACATCCCTCTGTTCAATTTTCAGCATTAGGGCCAAGGCTGTTACCGTTTCCTCTCCCCTCAGTGTGGATTTCAGAGGCAGGAAACAAAAAAAAAACAACCCACAATTGCAAACGCGACTCCTAAAAAGTAAGTGCACGTCCTTTGGCTCTCGGATTTATTGTGAGTCA
Source organism: Lepidothrix coronata (assembly GCF_001604755.1). Taxonomy (NCBI): domain Eukaryota; kingdom Metazoa; phylum Chordata; class Aves; order Passeriformes; family Pipridae; genus Lepidothrix; species Lepidothrix coronata. The sequence continues at coordinate 28,340 of NW_016690545.1, read as the reverse complement.
GGAGGGAGCTGGTTTTTTTCCAAGCTTTCCCAGGCAGGGCCAAGGAGGGAGCAGGTTTTTTCCGAGCTTCCCCAGGCAGGGCCGAGCTCCGCGATGGTGCCACGCTGGGTTTTGCCCCTCTTAGAAGGTCTGGGTGAGCACCGTGTGCGCCACGGTCAGGAGGAGGGTGAGCGTGGTGCTCGTGGGTTTTGGAGTCCTGCTGGTCAGCTTAAGTTTTGTCTTGATCCATGTCCTGTACTGGGACAGCCGGACGTAGATCCCGGGGTACTTGGGGCGGCCGCAGCCGACCCCGAAGCTGGCGATGCCGATCAGGTAATACCTGTCGGGGTGGTAACACACCAAGGGGCCCCCGCTGTCGCCCTGCAGGTAAAACACCACAAAACCCCAGTAAGGTGGAAAGGCAGAATCCAGGCAGTAATAAAGGCAGGGTTTTTAACTTTAGGCAGCTCAGTTAACGACAGCAGCAGTGATGGCAACGTGGGCGGTAACATGGACGAGTCAAGGTAAGTGTGGTGACACAGAATCGGAATCCTTGAGGTTGGAAAAGCCCTCCAGGATCACCGAGTCCACCCTGTGCCCCATCCCCACCTTGTCCCCCAGCCCAGAGCCCTGAGTGCCACATCCAGGCCTTCCTTGGACACCTCCAGGGGTGGGGACTCCACCACCTCCCTGGGCAGCCCCTTCCAAGGCCTGACCACCTTTTCCATGAAGAAATTCCTCCTGATTCTGCTCAAGACACTGCCCTGACCAGAACCCCAGGCCTGCACTGCTTCAGTGTCTTTAAAGTTCTGTTGTTTTCTCTCTGCACCTTTTCATGCCAAGCCTTGTCTCCCTCAGCTCCTCACTCCTCAGTTAATTGGGGAATGTGTTGTCCACACAGTGTGGAAGCACCAAGACACACGGTAAGGAACACACATCCTGATTCTTGGCCGTGTCACCTACTCGGGGAAAACTGCTGAGGGAAGCAGGAAGTGTATCAGACAAAGCACATTATGGGGTTTAATTATAAATGTCTCCATGTCCCAGCTGGTGCTGCAGCTTCTGCCAGTGCTTCAGACACAAGAATTGGCTTTTCTGAGAAAGAGGTGGTGATTGCTCAGCACTGGAATGGAAGCCCTGCCACATCCCTGAGCCCCATCCCTGAGCCCCATCCCTGAGCCCCATCCCTGAGCCCCATCCCTGTGCAGTGCTGCTGCTCTCTTCCAAAAGCATAAAAACGGGTGGCACACTGGTGTGCTTCACACACGCTCCATGGCACAGCAACACGTGTGTCCAGTGTCATATATAATTTGTTGCCACCTCCGTGGCACAGATTTGTTGCGTTCTTTAACCTTTCCCTTTGTTCAGCGTTCACAGGCCCTTGCCACGTTTCTGACGCCACCAAACGTGTACCTGAGATATTTCTGCTTCACCATCAGCGACCCACCCCTCTTTCTGACGCTTCCTTTGCCTTTGGCCTGTTTTCTAGTTGGCATTTCTGTTGTTTTAATTGCTGCTGCTGCCCCTGAGCCACCCCCCTCTCACCTGGCAGGTGTCGGTGCCCCCGGCCCAGGCGCCGGCGCAGAGCACCCTGTGGTCCATGAGCCCCGCGTAGCCCTCGGAGCTGTTGCACAGGCTGGGAGGGAGGATTTCCACCCGGGCTTCCTTCAGCACAGGGGAGATTTTACCTGGAATGGAGGCAGAATTCAGCGAGGTGAAATGTGCTGGGGTGTGTGGGGAGCGGTTTTTTTTTTTGCTGTGCTTTTTTTCCCCCCCCTGTCTCGCCAGCTGGGGCGTGTTCCCAGACGTGTTCAGGCACGGGTGGGACACGGATCCTGCCTGCTCCTGATGGATTGGAACTGGAGGGGGTTTAAGGGTTTGCAGACTTGGGTTTGCTGTACATTTTGCAGTTCTTCCTCAGAAGAAGCAGCAGTGGTAATGCACCTGCCTCGCTCCAAGTGTCAGAGGTGACTTATCTAAAGGGCTCATGTGATCCCAAAATTCCCACACACCAGCTGGCATCGAGTTTGTGCCCAGCAGGATTAAAGAGAGATCTGGAAGGAGTGTAGTCATTCCTAAATCCCTGGGGACCCCATTCATCAATCCCTGGGGACCCCCCAGTTCACAACAAGCAGCGTCAGAATTGTTGCTTTTTGATAGAAAAGCTGTTTCCAGCAGACCACAAATCTGAAAGTCAGGTGAGTTGTTTGGGGGTTTTTTTCATGTTTTTCTTGGAAGAAAGGCTGGGAAATGTATTCCTGTGGTTGCAGCTGTGTGGATCTAACCTGGTCATGATGGAAAAAAACCCTAGAAGCAGAATCTCACTGCAGAGAGTTTAATGAAGTTGTGTGAGGGGACCGTAACCTGAGCAAATCCAGTTGGAATCACAGATGGTTTGGGCTGGGAGGGACCTCAAAGACAATAAATTCCACCCTCTGCCATGGGCAGGGATATCTTCCACTAGCTCAGGTTGCTCCAAGCCCCATCCAACCTGGCCTTGGACACTTCCAGGGATGGGGCGGCGTCCTCTGGGAAATGCATTCCAGGGCCTCCCCACACAGAGAGGCATTCCTAAGATCCCTAATATCCTTCCTAACATCCCCCTGTTTCAGTGGGACTCCATTCCCCTGGGAAGGCATAGCCCTGGGGCATGGCAGGCAGGCAGGAGAGGCAGGGCCCGTTACCCTTCTCGGCGGTGCGGCCCCAGCCGCTGACGTAGCAGTCGGAGCCGTTCTCCAGCTGGGGCTGCAGCGGCGCGGGCGGGAGGCAGATGGGCTGGATGTGCAGGCTGGACTGCACGGCCGAGCTCAGCTCGAACACGGCCACGTCGTTCTCAAAGGTCTCGCTCTTGAACTCCGAGTGCACCAGGATCCTCCTGATCCTCCTCTTGGCCGTGTGGGGGCCGTGCCTGTGCAGGTTGTGCAGGCCCAGGACGGCGCGCCAGAAGCACGGGTTCCTGCGGGGGGATCCGCAGTTTGGCTGGTTGGTTTTAGGGGATCGTGGAATGGGTTGGGTTGGGTTGGGTTGGGAGGGACCTTAAAGCCCATCCCGTTCCCCCCACCCTGCCATGGGCAGGGACACCTTCCACTAGACCAGGTTGCTCCAACCTGGCCTGGGACACTTCCAGGGATGGGGCGTCCTCTGGGAAATGCATTCCAGGGCCTCCCCACCCTTACAGGGAGCAATTTCTTCCCAGTGTCCCATCTAAGCCTGCCCTCTCTGGCTCGTGCACCTTTAGGAATATGTATTGAAAATTCCATAGTAAATGTTTTCCAGAATGAATCTGCCTCGTTCCCCTTGTCCCTGGGGACACTCACTTTGCCTAATGCTGGTTGTGGCTGGTAAGGAAAATTCAGGTTAATGATTTAAGCTGAAACCTGGATTTTCCCTCCCACCCCATCTCAGCAGAGGCCACCAGGAGATATTCTTCTGAAAAGCCTAAAAACTTGGATTTATTTTGCAGAGGCTCATCCCTACAATGCTTAGAAAGACTCTGCTTGTACCTAGATTAGGGAAATCCATTAACTAGAAGTAACAGTAATGAATATGAAATTTAGAAATAGGGTTGGAGTCTTTCAGACCTAATTTCTAGTTCATGTATGTTGAAAAAAATCTTTACTGGTATTAAGTGGGATTTGAATTTGGCCTGGGATGAGCTATAAAATTCAGATTAGCCTCCAAAGTTAAGGTAGAAATTCAATTGATAATTTAAAGAGGCATTATATTGCAAATAAATGATTGTTAAATTCACTTAAAGAAACAGGGAGTTGATGTAACAAAGTCCCGATGAAGGATGAAATTCCAAAGTTCAGGGATTTTACAGTTCACTTTCCCTCAGGGTCATGGCTGTGTCAACACAGTCGATGGCAACTGGTGCAGATTGTGCAAGTGTGGCAAAGGCCACAGTTAAAAGTCTGTTCTGAGCAGTTGTTACCACATTGTGAAAAAAAAAAAACCACCAAAAACCTGGGCTCATGTGCAGCTGCTGTCACCAACACCCCCAGGGCCTTTCCTGATGGGCCACTTCCATCTGCAGGGGCAAATGGGACTCTTGCAGGTTGACTTTACTGATTGTGCTGCACCCAGCGACTGGAACTGGGGAGACTGGGAGCCAAGCATGGGAGACTGGGAGCCAAACGTGGGAGACTGGGAGCCAAACATGGGAGACTGGGAGCCAAACATGGGAGACTGGAAGCCAAACGTGGGAGACTGGGAGCCAAACGTGGGAGATTGTGAACTAAATGTAGGAGACTGTGACCCAAACGTGGGAGATTGTGGCCCAAATGTGGGAGATTGTGGCCCAAACGTGGGAGACTGGGAGCCAAACGTGGGAGACTGGGAGCCAAGCATGGGAGACTGGGAGCCAAACGTGGGAGACTGGGAGCCAAGCATGGGAGACTGGGAGCCAAACATGGGAGACTGGGAGCCAAGCATGGGAAACTGGGAGCCAAACGTGGGAGACTGGGAGCCAAACGTGGGAGATTGTGACCTAAATTTGGGAGATTGTGACCTAAATGTGGGAGATTGTGACCTAAATGTGGGAGATTGTGACCCAAACTTGGCAAATTGTGACCTAAATGTGGGAGATTGTGACCTAAATGTGGGAGATTGTGACCCAAACTTGGCAAATTGTGACCTAAATGTGGGAGATTGTGACCTAAATGTGGGAGATTGTGACCCAAACTGCCTCCAGCCCAGCTGGTCCCCCCGGTGGTGTCCAGCCCGGTGCCAGCCCGGTCGTACCTCCTGCCCTCGACGCAGTGCCCGGCGGTCAGCACGGCCTTGCGGCTCAGCAGGACCCCCCCGCAGAGGTGGATGAACCGGACGCCCCCTCGCAGGACCTGCAGGCTCACGACCCACGGCCACGCGCCCTCCGGGGCCTCGTGGCCCCCCACGATCCAGGACGTGGCTCTCCGGGCCAGGGGCGGCTGCTGCTGACACTCTGCAAAACACAACAGGACAGGGGGTTTAGGGGGAAAAAACGGAGCTTTTTTGGGGGGAGGGTCTGGGTATTATTGGTTGGTTGCGTTGGGGTTTTTGGTTGGTTGGGGTTTTGGGGGGATTTTTTTAGGTGTCTTGTTGTTTTGTTGGTTTTTTTGTTTGGTTTGAGTTGTTTTTGTTTTTTTTTTCAATCTTCAGCGTTCCCACAGCACAGGAAAGAAGTGGAGCTGTTGGAGCAAGTCCAGAGATGCTCCAAGATGATCAGAGGGATGGAGCAGCTCTGCCATGAGGGAAGGCTGGAGAATTGGGATTGTTCAGCCTGGAGAAGGGAAGGCTTTGGGGTCACCTCATTGTGACCTCCCAGTGCCTGAAGGGAACCTGCCGGAAAGGTGGAGAGAGACTATTTCCAAGGGCCTGGAGTGCCAGGACAGGGGGGAATGGGTTCAAAGTGCCAGCAGATTTTAGATGGGATTTTGGGAAGAAATCCCCCTCTCTGAGGGTGGTGAGGCCCTGGAATGCATTTCCCAGAGGTTGCCCCATCCCTGGAAGTGTCCCAGGCCAGGCTGGAGCAACCTGGTCTAGTGGAAGGTGTCCCTGCCCATGGCAGGGGGGTGGAACTGGATGATCTTTAAGGTCCCTCCCCACCCAAATCATCCTCGCTGCCTTGGAGGATCCCGGGACTTCTTGGCTGGTATCAAATACGTGTTTCTATCTTACTAAGGTGCATCCCTCGCGCGTAGATTTGACATTACGCGTCTCGAGGCGCCGCCGCCGCTGCTGCTGCTTCACGAACTCCCCCCCCCTTCAAATCCAGGTGCAGACGAAGTTTTTCCTCGCGTCTGTGTGGAAACACCCCCCGCACACACACACACACCCGCCCCCCAACTCCTCCCCCTTCCCCGGCCGCGGTGGGTCCCGGTGGGTCCCGGTACCCTCGCTGGGGTCCCTCGGGGCCGCTCCCCCGGGCCGGGGCCCCGCGAGCAGCAGCAGGAGGAGCAGCAGCAGCGGCACCGCGGGCCGCCCCCGCCGCATCTCCGTCGAGGGGCGAAGATGGCGGCGGCGCCTCAGGGAACCCCCCAGCCCCGGGGGAACGGCCGGTGCCGGTGTCCGCACGGGGCCGTTGGGGCGGCGGGGACGGCGCGGGGAGAGCGGCCGGAGGGGCTGCGGGGGACGGGAGGGGCCGCGCTGCCCTCAGGGACCGACCGGCCCTCCCTCGGGGACCGGCCCTGCCCTCCCTCGGGGACCGACCGGCCCTCCCTCGGGGACCG
>NW_016690545.1:16717-21554 GCF_001604755.1 Lepidothrix coronata | reverse complement strand
GTCAGAGGTCTCGCTCTCACCTAGGCAAGGGTTTGGGGGGCTCATCCTCTCCTGGGCAAAGGGTCAGAGGTCTCGCTCTCACCTAGGCAAGGGTTTAGGGGGCTCATCCTCTCCTGGGCAAAGGGTCAGAGGTCTCGCTCTCACCTAGGCGAGGGTTTAGGGGTCTCATCCTCTCCTGGGCAAAGGTTCAAGGGCCTCACTCTCACTTGGGCGAAGGTTTAGGGGTCTCACCCTCAGCTGAGTGAAGGTTCAGGGGTCGTATGGTCACCCGGACAAAGGCTCAGGGGTCTCACTTTCACTTGAGCAAAGGTTTGGGGGGGATTTCACCCTCCCCTGGGTGAAGGGTCAGGGTTTGGGGTTTGGGGGTTTACTCGGGTTCCATCAGGAGGAACAGGAACAGCCGTGAGGGATCGTGAGGAGGGGACACGGGGTCCAGTGGAGCCCCGGCCACATCCCAGGTGAGGAACACCTGAAGGAATCCCATCCCAGAGTTAACCAGGCACAGGCAGCAGTTCCCTTCCATTAATACATTTATTTTCCTGTCTGCTGGGCTGGTTTATGTTCTCCTGGGATCCTCTGTATCTGCACTGGGCTCCAGCGAGGCAGGGTCAGCAGTGCCAGGGCTTCACGAGGGAAACGGCCTCGAGTTCCACCAGGGGAGGTTTGATTAGAGATTAGGAAAAATTTCTTCATGGAAAGGGCTGTCAGGCACTGGAACAGGCTGCCCAGGGCAGTGGTGGAGCCACCATCCCTGGAAATGTTCAAAAAACGTGTGGATGTGGCACTTGGGGACATGGGTTAGTGGTGACCATGGTGCTGGTGCTGGGTTAACTGTTGGACTCTGACCCAAAAGGGCTTTTCCAACCTGACCAGTTCTGTGATTCAGAGACGCTCAGAAAACAGACCCTCCCTTCTCACTTAACACTTAATTCAGTTTCTGATTTAAGTCCTTCACGTGCTGAGGAGCCTGTGCCGTGCTGGGTGTGCTGGTCAGGACGAGGAATTTTGGGGGCATGGGGAGTAGCCGGGCAGGACAGGGGTTACTTGACCCCGTACCCCACGATGTGCGGCTCGATGGGCGTCCAGGGCAGCGCAAGACTGATGTGTTGTACCTTCAGCTCCGAGAACTTGGCCTCTTCCAGATTCTTCCAGAGCTCTCTCGTGAGGCAGCATCCAGCAAAGACGAGTTTCCAAGTCGGGAAGCAGACCTGCTGCCAAAAATACTTCCAGCTGGAATGCTCGGCGGCCACGTGCTCCAAGAAGTAGAAAGCTCCTCCCTGGGAACACAGAGTCTCTTACAGTGAGTGTGGGGGTCATGCTAAGCAGCTCCCACTGTCCTGTCCCTTCCCTTTTCCCTTTTCCCTCTTCTCCTCCCTGTATCAGTTGGAATTATTGAAAGCAGGAAACTTGCAGAAATTCAAGAAGCACAAAGAATTGACTTATTTGATCCCTCTTTTATTCCAGCAATAACTTGTTATGGCTTTGTTTCAGTCAGTTGCTAACATGACTTTTTTTCCAAAGAAAACCAAGAGAAATGTGTAAATGCTGCTCCAACCCGTCGGTTTTTGACAACCCAGAGGATTGTCTTTCAAACCGACAGAGAACAGATTTTAGATGGGATATTGGGAAGAAATTCCCCCCTGTGAGGGTGGTTTTAATCTGCAGCTCATCAGCAGCTCCAGGGGAGAAGGTGTTTAATTAGACTGGTCTGGTCATACAGGTGGAGCAGCCCCACTTCAGAGAGGCCGAAGCAGTTCATTTAAAATCCAGGCTTTCAGCCTTGACCAGAACTTCCCACCCAAGGAAAGTCATGTGAGTGGGAAGGGACAGCACCACATTCTGCCTGAAATGATGGACTGTGAAGCAATTTTAGTTAGCTTTTAGGATTTTACTCTTAAGACTAAACCAGTCTGACCAGTACCACGTGCAGAACGGCTGCAGGAACCAACCCGGGTCTGGTTTTTAAGCTCAAAACCAATTTTTTGTACCATTTTTCCCCTCTCCCCGTGGCAAGGTGCCTCTGGAGTGGATGCTAAAGGTTTGATGCAGGTACTCACCGGCCGGAGCACCCGCAGCACTTCCCTCAGGGTGCTGCTCACGCTCTGAACCGAGCACAGCACCAGGGTACAGACCACGGCGTCCACGGAGCCGCTGGGCACCTGGTGCAGGTCCTCCCCTGCTGCCACCAGGAAACGCTCGTAGTGGAGGTGCTGGTTCTTCTTCATGTTCTTGGCGAGGCTCTCCTGGAAGCTGGGGTTGATGTCGGTGCAGGTGACTTTGCAGCCCGGTGGGTAGAACTGGAAGTTGGAGCCGCCGCCGGTGCCGATCTCCAGCAGCCTCAGCTCCCCCGAGGGGCTCCGGAAGTCGGGGAGGCTCCGGAACAGCTCCAGTTTGTGCTTCTTTGATTTCTTGTCGTGAACTGCGGCGATCTTGTCTAAGATGAACGGGAAAAACACCTTCCTGCAGAAGGGCTCCCACACGCCCAGGAAGGAGAGCAGGTAGATGGGGAAGGCGAGCAGCACCAGGCAGGTGCGGAGGAGGAGGACGCCGGCACCGGCCTCTGCCATTCCCGGCGTGGGCAGAGGACCTGCACGGGGCAGAACAGCTTCTGCTGCGTGTTAGAGCCCTGGGAGCTCAGGCAGAGCTGCCTTCGGGTGCTCCCTGTGCTCCTGTCCAAGTACGTTCGGCTCCTTGGACTGTCCTGGTGGACTCTTTTCTCCAGCTGATTTCCAAGTCCGGTCACAGGCAAGCGGTGACCAGAGCGTCCCAACTGGCAGGGGAGGAGCTGCCGGTTTGTTCCCAAACCGGGACAAACTGGGCAGCACAACTGTGTGTGTAACCCCTGGCAAAGTGTCTCCGAGTGCCCTCTCTTGGCGCTCGGCAGTTCCAGCACGGTCGGTCACGTCTCTTAAAGCCGCCTGCGCTGCCCTGGGGGAGCTGAAGGGAGCTCAGCCCGGCTCTGGAGCTCTGTAAGAATTTCATTAGGGGGTTGATTAAAGTCTCAGTCCAAACACACTTGTCTGGGAGTTGATTTTCCACCCGGTGTGAGCAGCTGGGTGAGCTCAGCAGCTCCATCCCCTCTCTGAACTGCACTGAATCTCCACTGAAAAGAGTTTTCAGTCTTTGCAGTTCGAGGACACCTTAAATCCTTTGGGATGTGGGAGCGGGCTCTGGGAGCTGCTGTTCGGGGTGATTTTCCGGAGTGATGGGCAGAGATAACACGGTTTATTAATTCAGTAGTTGCTGCATGTGCAGCATGTGGGGTTTGGGGTTTATTGAGTTAAAGTCGAGTCAGCACGGGCTGCTCCAGAAAGCTTTGTCACCTTTGGGGTGGCCGGAGCTTTCCAAAGGATTTGGTGGCAGTGTGGATGAGCCACGAACAGGGGACTGCTCTGCTCCGGGTGACAGGAGGACTCAAAAGCCCCTGAAACCCTCGGGATGAGCACTCCCTAACAACCCTAGGCCGTTCTGCTGGGAATTGCGTTGGAGTTTTGTTTTCCTGGGAGTGCCTCCGGTGCGTCCCCTCCTCCCTCTGGTGGCAGCGAAGCAAATTAAACCCAGGAGTAATTAGGTGCTTCATTAACGAGCTCTGGTTGTGTCTTCGTGCCTCCACCTCGTGGCAACTACAGACAGATTGAACAACGGGAATCAGAGAATCGTTTAGGTGGGAAAAGACCTCCAAGATCATCGAATTAATTACTCTGGGTTGCATGTGTGAAGCACAAATTGAGGCAGTAATGGATTATTTTATTATAATCTGGTTTTACATCAGGTAGTTCCTTGCTGCTGTGCTGCAGGGAATCATGGAAAAGGTTAAAGTGGCCAAGGAAGCAGCACCTGCTCTTGGTGTCCCGGGGGGAATTTCCCTGGAAATCATTCCTAAGGAAACTCCTGTGTTTAAAAGGTGTGAGTGAGGTTGGAGGGAGAGTAGAAAATGCAGAGCTTAAGGCCAGGTGTGAGGTGTTAGCAGAGGTCACTGCACTGAAGGGGAAGGAGAGGTGGGGGCTGTCGGGATGGACTAAGGAGGAGGCGGGATCCTTATTAAACATTTTTAATTGTTCTTTTCCTGAGCACCTGCGTGCTGATGAAGGACCATGTCCATTGATGATGATGGTGATGATGATGAAGATGATGCTGCTGAAGGACCAGGCCCGGTGATGATGCCAATGAAGATGATGATGATGATGATGATGAAGGACCAGGCCTGGTGATGATGCCAATGAAGATGAAGATGAAGATGATGATGATGATGAAGGACCAGGCCCGGTGATGATGCTGATGAAGATGAAGATGATGATGCTGCTGCTGAAGGACCAGGCCCGGTGATGGTGCCTATGAAGATGCTGATGAAGGCCCAGTGGTGGTGCCGATGAAGATGAAGATGCTGATGAAGGACCAGGCCTGGTGATGATGATGATGATGATGATGATGATGATAATGATGATGATGATAGACCAGGCCCAGTGATAGTGCCTATGAAGATGAAGGCCTGGTGATGGTGCCGATGAAGATGAAGATGCTGATGAAGGACCAGGCCCGGTGCCAATGAAGATGATGAAGATGCTGATGAAGGCCTGGTGCCGATGCAGGCCCAGTGCTGATACCGATGAAGGCCCAGTGTCGGTACCGGTGTCGGTGCCGATGCAGGCCCGGTGTCGGTGCTGATGAAGATGAAGATGCTGATGAAGGCCCGGTGCCGATGAAGATGATGCAGACTCCGATGAAGGCCCGGTGCCGATGAAGATGATGCAGACTCCGATGAAGGCCCGGTGCCGATGAAGATGATGCAGACTCCGATGAAGGCCCGGTGCCGATGAAGATGATGCAGACTCCGATG
>NW_016690545.1:7803-16101 GCF_001604755.1 Lepidothrix coronata | reverse complement strand
GATGAAGGCCCGGTGCCGATGAAGATGATGCAGACGCTGATGAAGGCCCGGTGCCGATGAAGATGATGCAGACTCCGATGAAGGCCCGGTGCCGGTGCCCGGTGCCCGCCCCGGGTCGGGGTTTCCCCGCTCCCCCCCCTCCCTCCACCTCCGCCCCCCCCCTCCGCGCGTGCTCTCGGCGGCTCCGCAGCGCCCCCTGTCGGCGCGCGGGGGGCGGGCGGGGGCCGCGCGGCGCGGGGGGGGCCGGGCCGGGCGGGGGGGGGGAGCGCCGGGAGCGCACCAAGATGGCGACACCCGCAGTCCCTCCCGCAGCTCCCCCCGCGCCGCAGTCCGGCCCCGCCGCGCCGGGGCCGCGCTGAGCCCGCCCGACACGGTGAGTCGCGGCCCCCGGGACCCCCGCGGGCCTCGCCCGCGGCTCCCCGCGCTTACCGTGCCCTTCGGTTCGCCGCCTCCCCCGGGGGCTCTGCCGCAGAGCGCGGCCCGGGCGGCGCCGGGGACACCCCGCGGGAGCACCGGGGGGCGGGTTGTGGTGGGGGGAGCTCGGGGGGGAGCCCGGGGAGCCCCCCCGGCCCCAAACCCGCCGCGGGAAGAGGGGGGGGGTCCCGGGGCTTTTCCCCCCCTTCCCCACCCGCCCCCTCGGGGGATGCCCGGTCAGGCCGCGCCCGGGGAGGGGGTCGGGGGGAGCCGGTTCTCTGCCCGCCCGGCGCTGCCCCCCGAGCCCTGTTCGGGGGGCTCCGGCAGCCCCTGCCCGGGCCGGGGAAGGTCCGTCCGCTGCAGCCCGAGGGCCCCGCGGAGGGGGGGGACGGTGCCAGGCCCGGGGTGAGTGTCCCCCCGCCGGGGGGCTGGGGCTGGGAAGGGGCAGGAGCCCCCTGTGCCCACCCTGGGCCTGCAGCCCCGTTTGGGCCCCCTCCACCCATCCCTCCATCGCTCCCCGCATCCCTCCCTCCCTCCACCCATCCTTCCACCAGCCCTGCATCCCTCCCTGCATCCCCCCTCCACCCCGCTGCCCGGGACCCTCCTCCCAGGCCCCAAATTGGGGGCCGTGCTCTTTGTCTGCATTGTGAGGAGGGAGAGCCCCGAGTTCTCGCCGCTGTCCCTTCCCCCCGGCCCTCGCTGCAGCGCTGCCCCGTCCCCCCGCCGCCCCCCGCTCCCCCCACCCCCATCTCCCGCTGCCCGGGGATGGGGGACAACTTGGAGGACAGGGGTTTTTTTTGGGGTGGGGGGCGATGCTCGGGGCGGCCTTGATGTTCCAGCTGACCCAGATGTTGGGTCAGCATCGTGGTTGTGCTCTTCCCTCTCTCCCTCCCTCCTTCCTTCCACCGCACAGATTTTGGGGCGGGGGTGGAGGGTCGGCGAGGGCAGGTTTGGTTCGTATTATTTTTTCTTTTTTTCCCTGCCGGGAGGGAATTGCACGTTCACAGGTCTGGGTGGGTTTTTTCTTTTTTTTCCTGTTAAAAATCTGGGTGTCTTCCTGCCCTCCCCTCCCCCTGCGTTCTGGTGCAAGCGATGCCCGGCTGATGTGGGGGTGGGGACGCCGGGAGATGCTCCACGGCAGCGGCTGCGGATGAGCCGGGGTGAAGTCGGAAACTCTGGGAAAGGGGGGAGTGTGTGTGCGAGGGCCAGCAGCTGGATTCCGCCCCTCGGGCCCTGAGCTGAATTTCGGAGGGTGATCCCAGGCGTGGGAGGCTCATCCTTGTGTTCCCCCCCCTTTCCCCCGTGGGGTCTACGGGAGCCCCCCCCCCACCCCCGAGGGGCCGCACGGGTGGGGCGGGTTTTTGGGGCGCTGGTTGTGGTTTGTGCTCTTGTGTATCCGCGTCCACCCTCTCCGGGAACACTGCAGCATTCCAGCCGCACCGGGAGCCGTGACCGGGACGTCCTCGCTTCACACCGGGCAGCTCCGGTCGCGAGGAACGGGCGGGCGGGGGGTCCCCGTCTCGTCCTGCCGGTGTTTCTGGGGGTGAAAAGGGGGGGAAGGCGTAGCGGTGGTGGTTTTCCCTGGCAGCCCTGGAGGGACGGGGCCCCGGGAATGGTTCCCTTTCCCTGTGTGGGTGATGGAAGCGCTGGGGGCCGGTTCCTCCAGCGATGCCCCGGACGGAAGGGCTGGGCGAGGCTGGAGGGGCCGGGGGGACCTTCCGCGGCTCCGGCGGGGCCGGTGCTGAAACGGACAGCTCCTCCCGGCTCCTCTCGGCCCTTCCCGGCTCCTCTCGGCCCTTCCCGGCTCCTCCCGGCCCTTCCCGGCTCCTCCCGGCGCTTCCCGGCGCTTCCCGGCTCCTCCCGGTTCCTCCCGGGGCCGCTCCCCGCCCACAGCCGGGACCCCCATCACCGTCCCCTCGGGCCATCGCCACCCCCCGATGTCGCCGTTCCTGGGGGGGCAGGTGCCGTTATGTAAAGCTGGGGAAGCTGTTGGGCATCTCTGGGTATCCCCCGGCGAGGGGAGCCGGTGCCTTTTGGAGTAACGAGCCCCCGGCCACGCTCCTCTGTCCGGCTGTTTTCCGGACGGCTCCATCCTAAGGCCTCCCCGAGCTCGGCTGCTCGGCTTTTCCACCCTCTGCCTGTCTAGAAAGTCCCTGTTCTTCGCCTCGGTGGGTTTTCTCTAAAATTGACAGCGTGACCCAAGGGCCACTGGATCATTTTTACGCATTTTGGTGCTTCCACGGCGTCGTTCACCCCGGGGGAAGGACCCGGGCCCATCACAGGCGATTTACCCAGTTATATAAGCTGGTACATGTGGCTTGGATGAGGATGGTGGTGTAGATGCTGTAGTGCTCGGGGGAACAAGTGTGATCCTGTGGATGCTGGGGGGGAAGGAGGTTTCTGACAGGCAGGAGGGCGAGCGCTCGTGTGCCGCAGGAAATGGAGCAGGGCCGGGCCTTCCCCCCGTTAAATAAGGCAGAAACAAAGTCGGGGTGGGAATGAAGCAGCTTCAAAACCCAAATCACGGCGTCACCTCCCCCCGTCTGCTGCCGTGTCTGTGCTCGGGGCTGGCTCTGCCTGAGTGTGGCTTTCACCAAAACGGCCCCAGCCGGGTTTCCACCTCGACTGGGAGGTGCTGGTTTCCAGTGGCTGGGGGTCCCTGAGGCCGTGGGGGTCCCTGAGGCTCCGTGGGGGTCCCTGAGGCTCCGTTGGGCTCCTGCCATGACGTGGTTCCCATTCCCGATCAATCCCTTCCCCCGGAGCGGCTGCGACTCCACTGACATGGGCAAATACGCCGGGATCAATAATTGATTGTTGGGCTCAGAGCAGGGGCTGGGTGAGGGAGAAGCTGTAAACCAGAGAAACGAGGGAGTGGGGAGCAAGCACAGGGAGGAATCGTTTGAGGACCCACGGGGGGAATCGTTTGAGGGCCCACGGGGAGGAAACGCGTGTGAGGGCTGGTGTTGGCGGCCGTGGGTTGGGCAGCTGGTCATCGCTGGCCACTGGCTGGGATCTGGTGGGGTTCAGGAATAACTGACCTCTCAGACTGTCCCCCCTGTGCCCCCGTTATCCCACCTGTGTGCAGAGCAGCCAGGGGCCGAGTTGGGGAACGGGAGCAGGGAAAAAGTGGCTTCCTGCTGCAGGAGCATGTTACAAACCCTCCCTGGCATGAGCTCCAGGCTGGCTTTTAACACTTCACGTGCTCCTCTGGCTTAGGCAAAACTGTCTTCTTTCCAGGAGGAATTTCCTCATGGGAAGGGCTGTCAGGCATTGGAAGGGGCTGCCCAGGGAGGTTTGGAGTCCCCACCCCTGGAGGTGTCCAAGGAGTGACTGGAGGTGGCACTCCGTGCTCTGGGCTGGGGGACAAGGTGGGGATTGGGCACAGGCTGGACTCGATGGTCTTGGAGGGCTTTTCCAGCCTCAAGGATCCTGGGATTCTGTCTTTAAATGCTGTTCCAAAGTTAGAGCAACTTCTGCCTCCCCTCCCCTCGGCCTTGTCCTGTAGCTGTTATTCCTGCCTGATGGAGCATTCCAGCAGACAGGATATTTTAAGGAGAAGGGGCAGCCAGCAGGGCCTGGGCTGTGGCAAAGCTGTGACATTGCTTCTTTCTGAACAGAAACGTTTCAAAATGCAGAAATGTTGGTACCTGAACCCTGAAAGTGCCATTCCATGTTTCTCGTGGTGCTCCTGCCCCAGCAGGAGGGTGTGAGCAGTTCAGAATGAGATCTGCTGCCAGCTGATTTGGGGAGGAGTGGTTTTTTTGTTGTTGAATAATGTTACAACACCCAGTGAACTGTCCAGGGGGCGGCTTTAAAGTTACAGAAATAAACCCTTCATTGCTGGAGGAGGGAGGAGGGAGTGAGAAGGTCCCCCCCGAGCCTCCTTTCCTCCGGGCTGAGCCCCCCCTGCTCTCTCAGCTGCTCCTCAGTGCAGATCTGTGGCACCCAGGTGGAAAAGTGCCCTGGAAACGTGAGGTTGAACAACAAATGTGGCCATTCCAGCGGTGATTCCAGCGGGAGGTGAACTTTTCCTTGGCTGTCAAGTGAGTTCAGTCTCAGGATGGTGATGTCAGGACAACCAGGAAAACTCCCATGGAGGGGGAGCTGTTGGTGTGACCAGCTGAGATCTGCAGGGGTGATAAGGAAGGGAGAAAACACTGTCTCTCCATGAGGAAACCTGGGTTGTATTCCAGAAATTCCCAGATCCATGTTGTGTGAGAGCAGAGCACTTAGAGGAGGGTTATTTGTTCTGCCTTTTTTCGTATTTGCCTCATTTGTACTCGAAGCATCCCAGTGCTGCACAAGAGGAGATTAATTCCCCCCCAGAGGAGATTAATTCCCCTCAAATGCTGGTGTAAAATAACCCTTCCCTGGCTCCTGTTTTGTGGGTCAGGGATGGGGCTGAATGAACCCAGCCAGGAGTTAAATGTGGGTTAGGGGCTGAACTCTTACACAGGAGCTGCTTTAATCAGTTCTTTGTTCAGAAGTTGGGCTTTAAAAAGGGGGAAGTCGAAGCAGTTGAGGTTGTTTGGTCTGTGAATCTCCAAGCTCTGGGTGAGGTTGGGGGTAAACACGAGCCAGCTTTGAGTAGCAGCAGCACAGGGAACTGGGGGTTAGTGGGTGAACTGGGCTTGACTGGTTTTTAGTTCTAGTAACTCACTGGGGGGTGTTGCAGAAGCCACCCAGCTCCTGGGGTGGATGGAGGGCCCTGCAGTCTGAGGGCTTTCATTTCTCAAGTTTTTATGAAAGCCTCGTGAAATATTAAGGTGTTTTCTGTGTGTTCAACTTTTCAAGGCCAGGTTGGGCAGGGCTTGGAGCATCCTGGGCTGGTGGAAAGTGTCCCTGCCCATGGCAGGGGGTGGAACAAGATGGGCTTTAAGGTGTTTCCTCTTCCTTCCACTTTCTAGCAACAAATTTGCCGTGAGAGCTTCCCTAAGGGAAAAGTCCCTCCTTCTCCCCAGCCTGTTGCATCACTGAACCTTTTCATTGATAAAATTGGCCTGGTCTGGGCACAGGAGTCTCTGCAGGTGGGGATCAGCCACCTCCAGCCATGGATGTTCCCATGCAGGGATATTTTGGGGCGGCTTGAAGGTTTTTAGGCTCTCCTGCAGCAGAATTTCAGGGGGATGTTCATCCACACTGTGTTTTCCTTCCTGCCCTGACCCTCGTGTTGGAATCAGAGCCACGTGTGGCTTATATAAAAATTCACACAGAAGGTCTCTCTCTCTTGCTCAAAGTCACCCTGTGAACGGCTGAATCTTGGTAATTAATAAAGGAAGAAATGTGTTAAAGCAAGGAAATTGCCTCAAAAGTGTTTTTTAATTTATTTTGACAATCAGCTTGAATAATTTATTGGAGTATTTCATAATGTACCGGTAAATGGACTGCTGGGAACATTTAGAAAAAAATAATTAAGTCTTAACAACTGGGCCCCTCAGTGCAGTGGTTGATCTGGTGGGAAGTCGTCGAGATTTGAAAAATGGGGGTGTAAATCCACAGTCTGGGCCTGGGGAGTCGTGTGCACCCAACTCCAAGGGCCCAGCATAAATCCCTGCCCCCCCCAGCAGCAGGGCAGCATTCCCAGTGCATTATCCATGGATCCATAACCCCCCACCCTCCTCCTGCCCTCACCCGGGGCCGAGGCTGCCTCGCAACTTCCACCACGTTTCTCTCCTCGGGGGTTGAAGAACCTCCCAAAGGGCCAAAAGGAATCCTGGCATTGATCCCCTCCCAGTTCCTGCTGTCCCAGCAGGACCATTCCCGCTTGGAAAATAACCCTGACAAGGTTTTTTTTGGCCTCCAGAAGCTTTGCTGGGAAGAACAGCTCAGGCCACGTGGGCCAGACCGGGCGTGGAAGTGACTTCATTGAGGAAGAGGAGGATGAGCCACACAGTGAATTTTGTCCATTCCCTTGGTGTGGGATTATTTATTGGCAGAACAAACGAAGTCAGGGCAGGCAAGAACTTTCCCAAGGAGTGAAACTGAAACAAGTAACAGCCCTCTAAGCAATTCCAAAATGCCAAAACGCAGAGAAGCTGCTGCCACGTGCAGCTGGAGCCAGGTTTGGGTGTTGGTTTGTTTGGTTTTGGTTTTGTTCTTTTCCCTTAATGGATAAAGTTGAGTCGGTGCCTCCAGTTGTGGGTTGTGTAATTGTGCACAAATTCCTTCGTGCCTTCGTTTTTTTTCCCCTTTTTTTTCTGCTGTGTCCCTGAGCTACTTTGGTTTCTAAATTCAGGCCTTACATATTTATCTGTGCCATTCAATTAGACCACATCCCCAATGCTGCTCTATAGTTTCACAGTATGTGGGAAATTTGGTAATTAAATGCATGCAAATGCTGCAAGAATAGAATAAATTAATTTTCCTTAATATCAGCAGGCCGCTGGGTGATTTCTCAGAGATAATGTGACCAAGATACTGTTTTTTCTCTCCCCTCTTGCCATCTTTTTTTGAGTCTTTACTGTTGTTGCTTTCGAAATACCTGGTCAGGTTTGTAGGAAGAGAATCCCAGCCCGGCCAGGCTCTGGGATTACGTAAGGAGGGGGATCTGTACATCAGGTTTTTGGGATCTCCAAATAAAACCCCAGCTGGGCACAGCATTTAATGCCCACACGTGTGGTGCAGCTTGGCACTGACGTGTGGGTCGGAGCCCTGGGAGGGTGGGAATGGCCGTGGCAGAGCCGGAGTGGAGCAGTTGCAGGGAACACCCTGAGATCCCTCAGCAGGATCCTTTGGATGTCCTGGCTCCTGGAGGTGCTGTGTGAAAGGCCGGGATCTCCGGGTGCTCCTCCCAAAGGCTCGGTTCTTTGGCCCTGGGGTTATTCCTGGAGCCCCCCGCCCTCCGGGGGGTTGTGATTGTCCTTTTTGGGGCTTCCCTGAGCTCCTCCCGTGTGAGTTCAGCCCAACCCTCAGCACCAGGGGCTGGGCAGGTGCCTCTGACCTCGCGCTGGAACGGCCAAATTTTAACCCTTCAGCCCCCTGGCGTGGTTTGCAGGGAATTTGAAAGTCATCCTTCCCGACATTCCAGACCTTTTAAGATTTGCTTGGGTGCCGTGTTTGTGTTGCCTTAAGAGCTCTGACCTCACCGGTGGTTTCTTTCCCTCACTGAGGAACCTTGTCCCACGAATCCTTTGGATCCGTTCCGTGCCGTATCCTCGTGGTTCTCCTGCCTTCCCTCTTGGATCCGCTGGCTGGGTCCCTCCCCGAGCGCCGTGGCGGGGCTGGGTTCTCTTCCAGCCTGCAGCACTGCAGTGCTGTTGCATCAGTGCAGGGTTTCTGTCATCCCTCTCCTCCCTTGGCCTCCTCCCGGAGCGAGAGCAGCCTGACGAGGGCCTGAGAAATGCAGGATATTCCTGCTGCTGGTTCTGGAGCGAGAGCTTGGCACGAGGAGCGGAGCTGCAGAGGGTTTGTGGGCGGCTGCATTCCCAGGAACCAACTTCCTCCCGGCTCGGCTTTTTTGGGGGAGTGGGTGGAGGAGCACGAGGGGCTCCTGGAGGGATGGGGCAAACCCTGGCAGGGCCTGGGCTCCTTGGGCAGGAGGGGAGCTCTGCGAGCTCGTCCTCACCCCTGCTCTGCACCTCCTCCCCTCCCTTGCCTTTCATCGTTTGTGTTGCATCTGATGCAAAGAAGACCCCGTGTCCAACCCACATGCCAGAGAAATTTAACTTGCAGAAATCACTGTTGTGCTCAAAGTATTTTAAAATGATTTCATTCTCGTGGCCCGAAATGAATCATTGCCCTGATAATTGGCAGAGTCAGGGAATGGTTTGGGTCAGGAAGGACCTTAAAGACCGTAAATTCCAACCCCCTGCCACGGGCAGGGACACCTCCCACTAGCCCAGGCTGCTCCAACCTGGCTTTGGACGCTTCCAGGGATGGGGCAGC